>NW_021627522.1:0-25395 GCF_004785775.1 Grammomys surdaster | reverse complement strand
TACCCACATGTGCACACATGCATGTGAGAGTCAGAGGTCAGCACTGGGTGGGTAACCACTGAAACTGGAGTCCACTGATTGGTCGTTTGGACACCCATCCCCAGTGTCCCTCCTTGTCTCCCCATACCCAACACTGGGATTACAAGCATGTGCTACCTCCACTGGTTTTTTCACATAGTTTTGAGGGGATCACACTCAGGTCCTCACACCATTTCCCAAGCCCTCCCTTGTCTATTTTCCAACTGTAGCCAGCTGGCTTCGGCGTCAAGCAGGCTTTTCTGAATTACAGAGTATTTTATCCTAGCAAGCTCAGCCTGTGTGCCTTGGCCCCAGAAATAGGACACTGCTCAGGGCCTCTCCCTGAGGCCCCCTGGAATCTAAGGTATGTGGCCCTGGTCAGGGTCCCAAGGGTCCTGGTACCCCATTCACAGCCACAAAGCCTTCCAGCAGAGAGGCAAGACCCTGCCTGCCTCCAAGAGCAATGACCACTTGTGTTAGGAAAGCCTGGGGTCCTAGCAGGGTGGGTGGCCTCTCCATCCAGCTGCTCTGAGCCTTAGGGGCAGGGGAGACTTCACAGAGTGACCACAGAATCACTTGCCACCTGCCTATCACTCTGTCTCAGAGTGACAGGACACCAGTGAGCTGAAGAAAGACAACAGACAGCTGCCATCTCCCTGTTGGGACTTGGAACTCATAACAAGCTCCCTCTCAGTCCCCACTCCTCCAGAAAGCAAGCTCTCACAGCCAGCCATGTTGCCTGCCGGTAAGTCTTAGACTAAGACCACAGTCCTCTCTGGCTAGCCAGACCCGCCAGCATCTGAGCAGTTCCATGAGCTGAGGAAGGAGCACAGAGTCCCATAGGACTGAGGCTCCTCCCTCCCCAAGGCCTGGGACGTCTGGGTCAGAAGATGCTGGATTTGACATGCAAAGACCTGAGACACAGGAGCTGGGAGAACCCCCAGATATCCAGAGCAGGACGTGTAGGCTGAGCTCAGGGATGTGATGATCTCATCTGTGTCCCTGGCCTGGGGGTCTGGATGTGTAAGGTAGATCCAGACAACTCATGCAGGCCACAAAGATCCCCTGAGCGCTCTGGGTTAGCTGAGCCCTTCAATATGGATGAAAAGGGATCCACTGGGCCCCTGCTTCTCACACCCTGCTGGGTCTGTCCTTGGCAGAAACCCTATCCCATGCGAGCTTCATCCACTGTCTCCCCTCCTTCTGATCCTGAAACTACGGTCCCACAGCTTATGAAACAGGCAAGTGAGGGAGCACATGTGTAGCTCCAATCCATCCTTCCTAATCTAAGTTAAAATGGGAAACTCAAACCAGGAACATTCATGAGCAAGCCTTTCATGGATTTCTGGAGACCTAGACATAAGTCAAAGCTTTACTTGTGAAAATAGACAACAGAGCCAGCCTAACCACTCACAGCAGGGGGGGTACAGAAGGAATGAGCAGCAATGTCCACACCATGGACTAGTACTCAACCCTGAAAAGAAGGAGCCTGCAGTGTGCTGGAAGAAGACAGATTTTTTTAAAAAAAAACATATCTTCATGTACAGAGAAAATAAAAAATGGCATTGAGGCACCCAGGAACATGACTCAGCACAGTACTTGTCTAACATGCTTGAGTGTTGTAAAAAAAAAGTATTTAACAAATCCTGGTCAGGGGTTCCTTCTCACCTTAGACCATTTATGTTCCCAGGTGAAAGAAGCACACACAGCCTTATATTTTAATATGTCTTAAGAGCACACTAGCTGGGCAGCGGCCTGCCCTCCATGTTATTAGAATCTACCACCTATCCATAACCCATGTTATTGTTCACTATGCTTCATTTGGAGTGCTCTTAGCTCAATTGAGCAGCCCCCTGGGCCATGTTCTCTTGGCCCAGAGGCCATGGTGACTCTTCTTGTTTCTCTATCCCATGGTCTAAATTACATGGTCATTTTCTCTTTCTCCCCTTCCTCACGGTCTCTCACCCAGGAAACCCCTAAGTCTCTTCTCCCCAGCTACTGGCTGCCGGCATCTTTATTCAGCAATCATAATTAACTGAGGGCAGGGTCCCTTAGGCTACATGCAGATTTCAAATCTTAGAGGCCCGCACTTAGCATTACAATAAACAGTAAAAGTCAAAAATCACAAGGCAGGAGAGTCCTGAGAATGGTTCCCCAGCACCACATAAACTGAGCATGGTGGTTTGCACTTAATCCCAGCACTCAGTAGGTAGAGGCAGAGGCAGAAGAATCAAGGTCTGGGCAGGGGGCTGGCTTCATGGATAAGAACACTTGCTGTGTAAATTTGAAGGCCTGAGTTTGAATGCCAGCACCGACATCAAAGGCTGCGCATGGCCACACACACCTATTATCCTAGTGCTGTTGGGGGTGAGGTCAGAGAGACTGCGGGGCAAGTTGGCTTCCAGCCTAGCTCCAGATTCAGTGAGAGATCCTGTCTCAAGGAAATAAGGCAGAGGGGTAGAGCAGAACACGTGTGAGCACTTGCACACACGCATGCACAAGTTCAAGGTCATCCTCATCTACTTAGAGAAATTTGAGGTCAGTCTAGACTACAAAAGACCCTGTCTCCAAAAAGAAAAAGAGAGAGAGAGAGAGAGAGAGGAACAGCAAATATAAATTAGACACAAGCAGGGACATACCCTTTGTGAGGACACAGGATTGTAAACTTGGGTGATGTTGTAAACTGTAGCAGAGTAAATGGGTACTGCAAGCTCATGCCACAAACCGAGTGCTACTATATACACACACTGTCATGTATATACATGTCAACATATATGCATTAAGTATGAGCAGAATTTAATGGTTAAGAGCACTGTCTGCTCTTCCAGAGGACCCAGGATCCAGGAACCCACATAGTGACTTGCAACAGTCTATAATTCTAGTTCCAGGGGATCTGATCCCCAAACACACACACACACACACTTCTGTGAACGTTGGGCAGGCATGTGGTGCACATACATATATGCAGGCAAAACACCTTGTAATAGCTATTCCTGGTTGTCAACTACATCTGGAATGAACTACAATCCAGAAATGGAGGCCACACTGTGATCCAGATCTTGAGGCTGGAAGATACAGGCTTCTGACCTGGATCTTGATATGAGATGACACATGATTTTGATTCAGATCTTGAGGCAGAGTGGCCATGAAAAGTTTAGGCTCAAGTAAGGTAGTACATACCTTTAATCCCAGGAGACTGGGGCAAGCAGATCTCTGAGTTCAAGGCCAGCCTGGGACAGAGCAAGTTCCAAATCCAAGTATGGTGGTACACACCTTTAATCTGAGCCACACCTTCTGCTGGCAGCCTACATCAGGACATTGGAAGAAGGAAGACTCACTCTTCTCCTGCTTGCACTTACTTCCCAGCACATCTGTTGGAACCTACTTCTTCAGGATTCCAGCTTATACAGAAGAGCAGCTGAAACAACCAGCCTTATGGGACTGAGCAACTACAAGGTTCTTGGACTTCCCATTCACAGCTGCCCATGGTTAGGTTAGTTGGACTATAGACTGTAAGTCACTCCAATAAACTCTCTTAATAGATAGAAACATCCCATAAATACTGTGACTCTAGAGAACCCTAATACACACCTAGACACATGCAATAAAAATAAATCTTCAGGAAAATTATGTGATGATTGCTGTACATCAAGTTTCACGTCAATAAGTCTGCTTTTGAAAGGGGTAGAGATAGGAAAAATGACCACAGTCCTTACTGCCGAAGCTCAAATAGGCAAACAAATAAACACAGGCAAAGAGGTGTGGACTTTAAGGGTAGGACATTTACACAGCACTGTGCGGTGGTAAAACTGCTCAATATTGAAGCTGGGAGCTGTTTCAGTGGGTTGAGCACTTGCCAAGCAAGTGTGAGGACGTGATTTCAGATGTCCAGCAGACAAGTAAATACCAGGTAGGTTTGGCACCCTGCCTGTAATCCCAGCACCCCAGAGAAGAAGATGGGGAATCCCCAGGACAAGCTGGCTAGCCAGCCTAGCTAAATCCATAATCTCTAAGTCCAGCTGAGAACCCCTGTCCAAAGCATCAAACTCTAACTTCCATGCACACACATAAACCCATGCACGTGCATGCACACACATGTGAGCACACACACATGCAAAATAATTCACATCACACAACCACACAAAGCATACTGTCCAGTGCTTCATCTGGAACTGTGTTAGGATCTCCCTCCCTGGGCTTGTATAGCTATTTCAAAATAATCTTTAAAAGATTTTAATACGTTTATTTATTTATTCATTTGCATACATGTGTATATATGTGCACATGTACACAGGCACTAGTCACAGTGTGTGTGCGCAGAACCAGAGACTTTGAGTAGCCAGTTCTTTCCTTCCATTTCATACTCGGTTCATCTGGTCTGGGCTCAAGTTGGGTCACCTCACTGGCCCACAAATAAAATGTATTTGAAATAAATAAGTCAGATATAAAAGCCTAGAAAGCACTGGGCAGTGTTTTCTATAATTTCTACATAAAAACACAAAAAAACCTTTTGTTTGACAAAAAAATTTGAGGGATTAAATAGATGAATAACAAAGTGGGCAAGCATTTTCACATTGTATGATAGTCAAAGGGTTAAGGACTCCTGATATATAAATAGGTTCTACAAATAAAGAAAAGAGCAAGCATTAAAAGGACAGAATGAGCCAAAGAAATGAAGAAATGACAGAAAGAGGAAATGCCAACAGTTTTTAATCATACAAACCATGCTCAGAAAATAGCCTGTGGAAAAGTTTTAAAACTGAAGCATTTTTGTCTTTGAGAATGTGATTAAAAATGAATATTTTGGTGTTAAAATAAAAAAAACTTTAAGTGCGGTTCAGGGCACCAACTGAGTGATTTAGTTTTTAATTATAATTTTTATGAGAACTTAGTACATGCAAGTATTTCCCAAACTGAGATGGTTAGCAGTATAGCACTACTGGGGGCAGTGAGGGGCTGGGGTGTGGCTCAGTGATAGAGCCCCTGCCTAGAATCCCCCAGTGAGGGGCCGTGTGTGTGTGTGTGTGTGTGTGTGTGTGTGTGTGTGTGTGTGTGTATGTGTTACAGCATCTGCAGAGAACCCCCCAGTGAGGGGCTGTGTACATGTGCATATGTGTGTGTGTGTGTGTGTGTGTGTCTCCGTGGTAGAGCATCTGCAGAGAATCTTCCAGTGAGAGGGTGGATGTGTGGCTCAGTGGTACAAATACCAAAGATATGTTTTTAAGAATGAATTATCTTAGCCAGGCGGTGGTGGTGCACACCTTTAATCCCAGCACTTGGAAGGCAGAGGCAGGCAGATTTCTGAGTTAAAGAGTTCGAGGCTAGCCTGGTCTACAGAGTGAGTTCCAGGACAGCCCAGGTACACAGAGAAACCCTGTCTCAAAAAACCAAAAAAAAAAAAATGAATTATCTTATTTTTAAATTTTAACTGCAAATGGCAGTATATTATATTCAGTTCAATAAATATATGACTAAGCTTAGCATCACCTGTTTCTTTTTAGCTTTTTAATGTGAACGTGAGACAGTTTATGCCAGCTATCAATCTACTCAGTTTTAAAGATTATTTATGCATTATTTATTGGTGTGTACATGTATGCATACCTGTTTGTGTGGGTGTGCACACACGTACAGAAGGCAACTGTTGATTTCAAGTGTCGTTCTCAGTCTTTCATCTTTTTTGAGACGGGATCTCTCAGTAAACCCGGAGCTTACCTGTAAGCTGGTCAGTAATCTCAGAAATCTACCTACCTCCCAGGTATGAGATTACAAAGCCATGCCCCGACACCCAGACTTTTATATGGGTGCTAGGGATTTAAACTTGAAGAACAAGCACTTACCCACCGAGTCATCTTCCCAGACCTCATGTATCTATCAATTTAAATAATTCTCTCCTTCCCCCAGTCCTTCCTCTCCCTCTTGGGAAGAAAACCGAGCTTTGGGGGGGTGTCTGTTAAATGAAATTTCCAAGCTTAGAGCCCGCTGCCCATCTATGCTTCTGAATTATCCTGCAAGGGAGGGGACAGGTCTCCTGGTCTCTTAACATCACTCATAAGGAAGTGGGTGTCCCATTGATAGCCTTCACTAGTTAAAAGGTTGAGTCACCTAGGCTTGGCCTGTTCCTGAGGAAATCACATTGCCCTCCATCCCTCTTGTCCTCGGAGGGGTGGCCCCTGGGGCCTCCCAGGAGAGATGACCAGATTGGTCACTTAACTGGACTCAGAATCACATCCAAAGTAAACAAACAAACATCTTGCCTAGAGTTTCTGATTTTCCCAGACTCAGAATCCAGATCCTCTGAGCAAACTTAGTACCCAGAGGCCGGTAGAAGGTGACCAACCTGGGGTCTCTGGTATTCAGTGGTCATACCACAACTCAGCAGACACTGAGGCCACGCCTCTAACCACGCCCAGCAGAGCCCTTTTAATTTGTGATGACATCACTCAGTCATGTCTGGAGAAAAGTCCCTGCTCACAGGAAGGTGACATTTGTGGTAATTCCAGAATAGTCCCAAGAGCTGTTCTCCACCCTGAACCTCCTGGAAGCCACGCCTATGAGGACAGAAATCTCAAAGTCCCAGAGCCTTTGGGGCTCCAGTGGGAGCATGAAGAAACTTCCAGAAGAGCCATTAAGTCATAGCATCTAGAATCCTGTGAGAAACATTTGCACAGGGAAAGAAGGGATTCACAGAAGATTGGGGGTGCGGGGATTTTGCCCTAGAACTCAGAGGGAACCAATCCCAGCACATTTTAGTAAGACATTCGGCCTCCAATGAAAGAGGCTTAGTTCCTGTTATGTGTAGTCCTGCTTATAAAAGTATCGGAAAGCATACACGGTCGCCACAGAGCACTGGCCTGTGTAGGAAGGACCCCAGCCACTATGGTCCACATCCAATCAGAGGAAAGTCTATTATTACTGTTGTTGAAAGACCCTGAGAGCTCAGGATCTGTCCAAGGTCCCAGCCACCCAGAATAGGGATAGTATAAAGGGACCCCGGGCAAGCAGCTCTGTGTCTGTGCCTTAGACTGTATTAATGGAGTACCCCGGTTCTTGCGCCACACTCATGGGGTGCTCAAGGATTGAATGGCGTTTGTAGAGGATGCCTGGTACAGATTGTGGTAGGCTTGGAAGGTGGAAAAGCTGAGATTGGTCTGTACTACCAGGGCCCGGCTGCTCAGCAGATTCCCTTTCTCCTCAAAAGTCGACAACTTTTGTATGGCTATGAGGCAAGGACTGGCTGTCCATTGCTTCTTCCTTACTAGGTTGACCCTACCCTGGGCCCTGAGGGAAGACACAAGTATTGAAAATTCCCTACCCTGCATATGGAAAGAGAGGCACAGGCTGGCTTAGGATAGTCTGTTAGAAATGGCATTCTCCCCTGGCTTCCCTCACTCTGAGGGAAGAACACAGGGAAGATGCAGGAGACACTGATGAGAGAACAGGACGTGAGTTCTATATCAATCCTTCTCTGTGGGCCTTCAGTGTTCCCTTTCAGCCAAGCTTTTGCTACGAGTGCATACAGGCTGGGCTCAGAGCCCTGTTCAGTGATGTGAAGTGTTTGCAGTTTTCCAGGACCACATTCACAGAAACACAGGATGTTTCTAAGAGTATATGCATACCTGACATCCAAGAGGAGGAAACTTCAGCATGCAAGACGCCTCCACCAAATCCACAGAGGTATGTGGTACCCAGTGCCAGGATGGCCTCAGCTCCGGGCTGGTACTTTTGGGCCATTCCCTTTCCCACCTGCTGTTGTCCATCCATCCAAGGGAATACCAGAGCCCTGGAAGAAGTGCAGACATAAGGCACATGTGTGCAGGCATACCTGTGAGACACTCCAGGGCCCAGAAAGAGCCTACTTTAATTAAAGCAAGCCTGTAAATTAGGTACCACGCTCATACACCTATGGAGCTGTCCTTGGGTGTCAGATACACTCTAAACACAGTGCTAGGGAGTGAATCTAGGTTCTTACACATGCTAGTCAAGAGCTCTACTGCTGAGCTATCCACCACACCCCCAAGCCATCCAAGAACGTGTGTGTGTGTGTGTGTGTGTGTGTGCCAGAGGTCAATGTAGGGTCACTTCCTTATTTCCCGATGAATCGTTCTGTCTCTGCTCTCCAGTACTGGGATTACAGGTATGCACAGCCAAACCTGGATTTTTACAGGGGTTTTGGGGATCCGAACTCATGTCCACATGTTTGTGTGGCATGTACCCCACCGATGGAGCCATCTCCCCAGGCCCTTCAGGCAGTTTTTACACACAAACTCATGCCCACAGTAGCTATGTGAGAGAGGTCTGACAATCACCCTGGGTCCTACATAAACGGAAGCATCAAAAAATAAGGACAATGTCCCCAAGGCCACATAGGCTGGTGACAGAATTGCTAGCACCTGACCCTACATCATACTGCTCATTATTTAAATTAAACAACTTTACCTTATGGTTTGGAGTTTTGTTTTGAATTAGTCCTGGAAGGCACAGACCTAGGCTGAGATTAATGCCTGTGGGGATGCGCATGCCCAGTGGGGGACATGGACTGCGCATGCGCGCCCCCCCCCCCCCGCACATGCCCAGTGGGGACAGGGGCCTTTGGTACAGCTCAGCTCAGCCTCTCAGACTCCACGCAGGGCACGGGCTTCTTCACAGAGAAATCTTAGTCTGACGTGGGTCTACCATACTTCTTGAATCTACCTAGCACTGTTTTCCAGTCTATGAAACAGGCAAATCTGCATCCCCTCAGTGGCTCTCACATGAAAGCTTCACAATAAAACCTCTCACAGAGGAAGCAGTTCAATTGGTAAAGTGCTTTCTGAGCAAACCTAAGGATCTGAGTTCAATCCCCAGACCCTACATAAGAATGCCTGGTAGGGTGGTATACACTTGCTACCCCATCTCTAGGACGGTGGAGACAGAGGAATCTCTGGGGCTCACTGTCCAACTTTCCTAGCTTACTCAGCAAGTTCTGGGCCAATGAGAGACTCTGTTTCGAACAACGGTAACCGGTGTCTAAGTAATGACACCCGAGGTTGTCAGGCCTCCACACGCCCGAATGAGTACATGCAAACACAGGTACACAAAACCTCATATAGGAAGCTTCACTGAGAACTTCAACTAGACTCTAGGAACAGATACAGATATGCCATCACCTGAGCCTCAGTTTCCCCACATTTGAGTAGAGATAACAAGGAAGCTAACGGTGCATACTGACATTTTAAGCCTGGCTCCTGTCCCATCCCTTGCAGAGACTACTGAAATAGCTTTCTAATGCAGAAGCTAGGCTGGGGAGTCGAAGGGTCAGCCATCCTTTTGGTTGGAGACAAAACCGCCCATGGGGGCTCCCAGGAAAGAGCCCACTCCTTACCTCCTCCCACACCCCACGGGCAGCCGCAGGGACATGTCCTGGCGACCCGCCAGCTCCCAGACATGCCTGTGGTGATTCCTGGAGCCCAGCCAGATGCTGTCACATGCCCCAGGGGCCCCTCAGCATTCTTGGCTTTTGTTTCCGATGACGTGGGATGCTCTGGGAAGGGGGAGTCTGCAGGGAGCGGGGGAGGGGGGACTCTGGGGAGTCTCTTGCAATGACAAGACCTGGGGCTCCCATCCCTGCACCAAGAGGCCCAGTCCACGTACAATTTCTGATTTCTAATAGGGAAGTCAATACTGGTGGCAAAGAGACAAGAGGGAGGGACAAGCACTGGGTGCCACTCTGCACACACGTGATAAGGCACCGGCTGGGTGTAGAGAAAGGAGATGGGCCCAGTGCCAACCCGTAGGGGCTCAGCGGTTGGCAGGGACAGGAGGACCAAAAGATGACGTTCATGAACCCCAGGCCAGCTGGACACAGCTGCTGGCAGAGTCACCAAAAGGCTTCCTACTGCTCCAACATGGAGGTGGTTAGCTTCATCCCTGGCTGCTCCAGCTGGTTAAGAGTGAGCCTTAAAGGCCTGGCAGGGACCAGTTTACCCTGCTGGGCCTCCCTTCAGACAGGAACAACTATGCCCTATTTATAAACCTGGCTTCACCACCCAAGGCCTGTGTCCCCATTGCCTGTGAAAGAATTCCACACCTATCTGTTTACACCTAAACTAAATGTTTCCTTCTCTCAGTCTGCTTGCTGGCAGTGAACTTGGGACTTGGGCACCTGTGAGCACAGGTCCAGCTGCTGGAGTGAGCCCTCCCCCTTGGCCAGCAAGGGAGGGCCTGGCCTGAGCCATTTCTAGGCAGTGGGCAGGAGCGGTCTGTGAAAGTGACACCCCTACCACAGCCACCACAGTCCCACAGCTTCTTTTCAGTTTTCTGTGCTATCTTTCATTCCTACGGGTAACCTCATGCAGGACCAAGACCCGGGAAAGGGTGTTTAGGTGATCTTAGCACACAGCTGGCTCCTGGTCTCTTTGGTCACAGATCCTCTCCCAATTACAGCTTTGGCCTTTCTGCCCCTTCTAAAAGACTCTCTCCTGCTGCCCACCCCACAGACAGCTCTGGGAACCCCAAGTCAGTGGGATGGAAAAACAAGCTTTGACTCCAGAGGTTCATGGGGGCAAAATGAGATCTTCTAGTTCCCTGAATCCTTTGCACTTGTCAGGTGGAATTTGGAGAATAGGATATTCAAAGCTCTTTGGAAGAATAAAAGCCAAGCCCCTAGCCCTGGATAGGGACCAACCCTCAGCTGTCACACTAGGCTCAGGGCTTTCCCACAGAAGACACGTCCAGAAGAAGGGAGCAAGACCTGAAGCCTTGGAGGAAGAGTGTAGAACACTTTCCAAGAAGATCCTATCCAGAGTCAGTCTCAGCTGCATATTTCCGCAATGGTGTCCATGAACTCTGACCTTTCCAGCGACCCCAAGCCTCTGGGCTTAGACATTCTTCTCAGGAGGTCACCAACAAGCCTTGAGGTGACCAGAGGAACTGGACTTGAAGTGAGAGCCAGGACATTGATAAGATGGGGAGCCTGTCCAGGGCCATAGAAGATGTCCAACTGGGGTGATCTCAGATGAAGCTGGCTAGCCCCAATGTCCTCTCCTCTTACCCCAGCCCGGGAGCCTCTGGGAGAATTTAGAAATGCCTTGGAGGCCTGGGCCAGGTACAGGAGGCTCTAGAGCTGTCCCTTGGCCACCAGTGCTGGCTACCTTCCTGGGCCCTTGCCACAGCCTTGAGTGAGCACCTTGGGCCCACTTAGTAGACAGAGAGGCTTGGGGACGACGTGCTCACTGCACAGCACATTGCGAATGGCAATGTGAGACCACACAGCAGCTGGGTAACTCTGCAGATCTCTCTCAGAAGTCTACAAGTGGTTCTGTAGGCAGGACACACAGGCAGACACCCTAGCTGGTCAGAAGGATCCATTGACTAGGCCTCTAAAGCTGACATATGGCTATAAGGCTTTTAGCCCCAGCACGGACAGCTCTTGCTCACTGGTGTGTCAGTTCCTCAATGCATTAGAGACTACCCTGGGCCCACAGGCCCACCTGACACCCCAGCCCAGGGCCGGTGCCCCCATGCAGAGCTGCAGAGAGGGTATGACTGAACCTCCACACACCTCCAGGGCAAGGCTGTCTGCAATCCTCCAGCTCCACTTAGTCCTGTGGAAAGGAGAGGGGAAACAAGAGAGGGGTGGAAGACAGAGGAAGAGGCAGGGGAAAAAAAGACAGAAGAGGAAGGAGAAAAAGAACAGGAAAGAGAGATGGAGGGGAGGAGGAGGAAGGGGGATGATGGGGAGAAAAATAGGAGGAAGGAGGTAGGAGGTAGAACAAAGAGGAAAGGAGAGGGAAGGAAGAAGAGAAGGAAGAATTTAGAAAGAGGAGATAAGAAGGCAGAAGGAAGGCAGAAAGACTGGCTGCTAGTTGTGGCCCCCAGTCCCGGTGAACACATCTACAATCCGCTCCCGACCAAAGGCTCAGAGAACATAGAAAAAGAGAAGGACAGAGGTAAGAGCCAGAGGATCGGGGAGTTTGCTGTGAGATCGTGTCTCCTAGGAACTAATCAGAAGCTACTGCTAGTCTTACCAATGTGGCCATCCGACCATGAGCTGAGCAAGGGTAACAATGAACATGCCAGACTGGACAAGGAGAAGCCTTTGAGGCCTCAGCCCTAAGGAAAAACCACAGGCAACTGAGGAAAACAGTGGGAGAGGTTGTCTTCCCTAAGGAAGAGCACACCAACTGGTTGTCTAGTGCCAAATGCTCAGCCTTGAACATAGGCATGCAAATAGCATCATATGGACTCAACGGGTTATATTTAGGCAAATATATGTATATAATATATATTATATAATATATAATTATATGATACATAATATATACATACATATATATAATATATATACATACAAATGTATCTATAATACATGCATACATACATACATGCATGCATACATACATACATACATACATACATACATACATGTATGTATATGCATACAATAACAGTGAAAAAGAGCCCAGGAATTTGAGGGAAAGTAGTGAGGGGTATGTGGGAGGATTTGGCAGGAGAAAAGGAAAAGAGAAATGTTATAATTAAATTATAATCTCAAAAATAAATAAAACAAAAAAGTTTGGCTACTGGCCAGGTATCCCACAGAAGGGCTGATCCCTTTGGGGCAGGTCAAGGGAGTCAGTTGCCTAGCAACAGCAGAAAGTACAAGGTCACCAGGCAGAAGGTACAATCTTGGGGACACAGCCCAGGTGAGAGCAAAGAAGTCCCAGCCTTTTCCCTCCCTCTGACAGCGCTGCTATGGGCTAGCCTCAGTAGGGGCCTGGGCTAGCGTCAGTAGGGGCCTGCACCTCCTTTTGGCCAGCTTCAAACGAACAGGGGAGCTGCTGACAGGCCTCCGTGGGAAGAACAGGTGGAAAGTGGGTCTGTCAGAGCCCACAGCAGAACAGGGCCGGTTCCCCTCCACCTCTTCAGACACTCTGAAGATCAACCCACATCCAGACACTCTTTAAAAGGTCAAGTGTAATCCCAGAGTGTTACCTGAGCCAGCTCATCTCTTCCGCTGCCTAGTGCAGGGATCTAGCCCTGCTGGGCACCCTGAACCCCACAGGACTCCACAGGGTCTACCCTAAACCCCTCCTGCAGGTAGCAGGAACTGCTGGCTATGCCTACCTCATTGAAATGTAGACTTTCAAACCCTGCTCCTCTGGGCCAGCTGGTTCCCACAGGGCCCTGAAGAGAGATAGCAACTCCTCCATTGATGACTGTGTTGAAGCAAAGCACCATGGGGCAAGGGCAGGGGTATAGCTGTAGAAGTAGGCGGAGCCTGAGTGGTCCTGGCATCCTTTCTGAGTGACTCTAAGGAGCTCCTGGTCCAGGGATGGAATCGCTTCCCCCATGAGGCAAAAATGGGAGGGGGTCCTCAAGCCTAGGGATCTACAGTCACAGGGCCCTCCTCTCTTCGGTCTTTGAGCCAAGAGCATCTTTGGGGGACAGAGATTTATGCCAGTTGTTGTGATTCTGAGCTTAGGGACTGGGCACCTGGCTCACCACTGAAAGCTTAGTCCTCCAGTCTCCCACAGGTCTTTGAAGTGGGAGAAGAACTGTGTCCTGGCCAGAGAGTGAAAAGGAGGTGCTGAAAAATGCAGGGCAGAGTTGGGATTCAAACCCAGACCTCCCGACTCCAAGGCTAGGATGTGAAACAAAGGGAGAAGTGGCATACAGAATAACAGTGATGAGCCAGGGCACAGCCACCCACCCCGCCCCCAGAGCACAGAGAACATGCCATAGCCTCATTCCCACCATGCCGTGCCTCTCAAGCAGCTGGGTTGACTGAGGTGATGGGAGCTGCATCTCCAAATCCAGCAAACATATGTTAGCAAGTGGATGTCCTACTGGGTACTGGGGCATTCTGGGACCTTAAAAGCATCCAGTTGGAACTCTTACCAGGGACCCCGCAGTTCAGTGAGACAATACAAGCATAGGTAGATGACCCCATACGGGAGGTTTGGACTGTAAGATTGGGGAACGGACACAATATGTGAGGGATGGAATGCTTCAGGAACAGCTTGATCCAGGAACTACCCTCGGAATGATGTTTTAAACTGAACGGGAGTTTTCCACTGTGAAAAAGAATCACAGATGGAGAGGACAGTAAGCTTACAACATCTAAAAACACACGATCACCTCAAGCAGAGAAAAGCTGGGTGCTCAAGAGCCCCATGTGCCCAGCAGAGCAGCTGAGGGAGCCCCATGTAGAAGGTAGCGAGGGCAGGACTCTACTGTCCTGGATGGGCTCCCAGCTCTCTCTGGTGCCCCACGGCCCTTGCAATTTCTTTCTAAGTTTCTCCGGTCCTATGGCTGGGACCGGAGGTGGCACTGGGCAACCTCCTGCCCAGCAAGGGCAAAGCTCCTTGGCCAAGATACTAGGCACTTCCTGGCTTGGCTCCGTGTCTGGGGGTGGGGGGGGGGGGCGCGGGGGCGACATTCCAGCTGCCATTCCAGCTCCTCCTCGACAATTTGTCCATTTCCTGCCTTGGCTGCAAATCCCAACCATTTCCTTCTCGGCCGCCTCCGGCCTCTGCCCGCTGCCTGGCCCTGCGCTGACCCTGAGGGACAGAGGACCATCTTGTCCTGCCAGCTCTGACTTTGGAAGCAGCGCTGCCCTCAACGCAGCGTCTGCCAAGAAACCCTGAGGGTGGGGTGGGGGCTGGAAAGAAGTGTGAGTCACTGTGGAGGAAAGCCCCAACCTCCAGGCCCTGGGTCGCCCCCCTGCCACTAACCTAGCACTAGTTAGCATATCGTATTTATAAATTCTCCCGTGCACACCTAAGAATCTATGCTGGTGTTTAGGTGGGGGTCAGCACCTGCCAACCACAGTCGTCAGTGGACAGAATGTTATGTGTAGTGTCTTCTTGGCCTGTTCAACACAGAAGGCTGAGTACCCAGCCTGAGCCTACAAATGCTGGGAAGAACTTTCCAGATGCATAGACGTGATAGGTGCTCAGAGCCCAGGGGAAGGCAGGAGATAGCTGTTCCTCAAAGGAACCCAGAAGCCTGTGAGCGCCCTACAAGGGTCTTCTTTAACACCCCAAACCTCCGACAGAACCCCAAGCACCCTTGATAGCAGACACACCCTCCACTGAGCTCCTGGGCCTGACAATATGGTCAGACGAGGAACATACACATGCCCTACATGTGACCCTGACACAACAGGGTCCCGGATGCTCCCGGGGGAGAGTCATCCTCATGTGGCCATTTGCCACTGAAAGGGTGGCAGAACAAAGTCTGGCCTTTAAAAAGCATGCTGTCACTATGTGGGTAAGTGTAACCCTTGCTTCCTTGCTTCCCACCAGTGCCTCTCTCTGTGGGTAACACACACCCTCATCCAGCAATGTCAGGATTCTTCCTCACGGGGTACAGGAAGATTCTCTGAGATGTAGCAAGACTCCTGACCACCGAAGGTCTCTAGGGAACATGAGGCCAGAGGTCACCCTGAAAGCCACCCCCAAGGCATTGCTCGAGCCCCGTTTTTCCTGACCCATGTGGCTGTACCTCAGACAGAGCCTCCAGGAAGGCAGAGAACATCCCGCTGTGGGGGAGCAAGGAGGACACAGGGCGAAATGTTGGTGACCTTCACACATAAAGGATGTGTTCATCATGCCCACTCTGGGCTGGGCAGCCTCCAGTAAGAACTAGAAAGATTTTTCCATGCTGGGGCCAGCGTCTGGTTGATGAAAAGTATCAAAGCCGAGCCTGCGGCTGTGAGCGTTGGTGTACAAGCTGCAAAGTGATTTAAAGGCAGGAGTACCCATGCCAGGCTTATTCGAGAAATGCCTCCATAGGAGAAAGGGTTAATACGTCATCGGAGGTTCTTCCCAGGCTCACTGCCCCCCAACCCCCAGCACCACTCCCCAAAGCAGAATCCTGAGAAAATCTCATTTCACAGTTTCCCAGAAAGCCAGGTGCATGGCAGCTGCAGCTTGCATGGCAGGAGCGATTCCCAGGCAGAGGAGAGTGAAATGGAGACCAGGCCCGGCCCGGCCGGCTGCTGACTCCAGGGTGAATGCTCAGGTCCCCTGGAGCCAGGGAGAGCTCTGTGGTCCCTCCCTACAACCTCTGCCCAGTGCTGTGTGAGAGCATCATCCACCCAAGACCAAGGCCAGATACAAACCTGAGCTCACAGATCCTAAGCACTGAGCTGCATCTGCACAGACAGCAGGTGCTCTGAGAAAACGGGGTTTGGTTTATAGCACTGCTGATGGAGGCCAGGCCTGCCATATTCTGGGCAGGTGTTCTGTCCCTGAAGCACGCAGCCCCTCACTGGAGGATTCTAGGCAGGAGCTCTACCACTGAGCCACACCCCAGCCCCTCACTGGGGGATTCTAGGCAGGGGCTCTACCACTGAGCCACACCCCAGCCCCTCACTGGGGGATTCTAGGCAGGGGCTTTCTGTTCAGCTCTATCTTCAGTCCTCATTTTACTTTTTAAGACAAGGTCTCGATAAGTTACCCCAACTGGCCTTGAACACACTCAGTAGGTCTTGAACTTATGATCTACTTGCCTCAACCTCCCTTCCAAACAACTGAGATTACAGACATGCACCACCTAGCCTGGCTTCGAAAACTTTAAGTATAATTTGGGGCCGCTGAGATGGATTAGCAGGTAAAAATCACTTGCTGCACAAGCCACATGACATGAACTCAATCCCCAGAATCCACAGTGAAGAGAACCAACTCTTAAAAGTTGTCCTCTGACCTCCAGGTATATGCTGTGACACATACACCACCACCACCACCATCAACAATAATAATTAATAATAAAAATAATAGTAATACATAAAACCTGCTTTTTAGCTAAATATTCAAATACTATTCCTAAACCAAATCTGGATCCTAGTGAAACAGCTAGCCTTCAGAGTTTCTTCCTATTCATTCATACCACTGAATCCTTTCAGCCCAGCTTCCCCCCAACCCGCTGTAGGAAATGAGCCCCAAGCCTTAGATGTGTGTGGGGTGGGGCCTATGATATTCCATCCCCTGGAGAGCTGCACATGAAGGATTACAGACACATTAGAAGGTCTGACTCTGGGGGTCCCACAGCTTAACCAGGAGCCTGCCACACACTTAAGTCTGCCAGATTAGAGTGATCCCCATGTCAGTAGAAGGTGCAGAAGCCTGCACAGGGATGGTTTTGTCTGGGGTCCCCCACTGAAATGTGATGACAGAACTAGAAACTAACCAATAGCCCAGCTGGAAGAGCCACTGGGTGCCCATTGCAGAGCAGATGTGGCCAAGGAGGTGGGCTACGGTGGGCCTGACTCTGTCCATGCCCAGCAAACCTCCCTTGTGTTCCCCACCCCCAAGAGTCTAGCCCAGGCTGGAGCCCGTGTGGCACTCAGCCCACGTTGACTAGTGATCCACAGCCTCACCCATCTGCATACGCAGAAAGAATAAACCAGCTGAGCCCACGGCCATCGCAGGCATCTGTCAGCCTCCCCGGGGCCTCCGGGGTTGCCGGTTGGTAGCAAACACTACTCTCCCCTAATAAAACAAATCATCCGAGGCTGTGGAAGCCACAAGAGGAAACAGCTGTGCACTGCTGGCTGCGAACACGTGTTTCGACGCCCATCTCAGCGTGCCTGCTTCACTCCTGTGGAATTCTGGATGCCTGGCTGGCTTTCTGAGTGCTCTGGATTGTCACACACGCACACTGTCAGTTCGATAGACTGCCCCCAGGCACCTACAGTATACAAGACACTGTCACCAACTCATAAGCATCACGTCCTCATGGTCGCTTCTCCTCCACTACCTCCTAATGACCAGATGTCACCAACCTCCCACAGCTGTCACCACACAACCATGCCACGACAGACATCCTCAGAGCCATCGCTTCCTCTCGATGCCCCCATAACTGCCACCTTGTGATTGCCATCCTCAGAGCCATCCCCACCACAGTCTCTCACTGTGTCACCATCCCTGTCACACCATCGTCATACCCATGGACCTGTTCATAGTGTAAGAAGTTGTAAGTTGTGAGTTGTATAGGGTAGCTCTGACACCGAGCCACCTCCAGACTCCACCTGCCAGCCCTCCTCCCTCCCCTGGACCCCATTGCCCATGGCCTAGCCGAGGGCTTCCTCCTCGGACGCTCACACTGGAACACTAAAAACACAACCAAGCCCCGTGTATGGGGAGACCCCTCCCTTCCAGTAACCCCAAAGATGCCAACCACACGGTAATGGCTTAACCTCGTATTTCTCTGGTTTCCCAGAGTTAGTCCAGGCTTTCCCAACTCGAGGAGCTCCTCTCATGGGTACTTATGTCATCTTGAAGGAGGCCCAACATGACTGAAGCCTGTAGGGATGGCTACCATCATTAAAATTTGTATAGTCTGGGTAACAAGCATTCTTGTCAGACTTGGGAAGGGGGTACTCATGAGGGTCTGAAACAGCTTACCCTAAAAGTCAGTTTTCTGCAGCACTCTGTGTGGTATGATAGACTGTGGAACAGATGGGCATTGAGGAAGCCAGGTCATTTCACCACAGCTCAACTGGAGGTTTCTACTAGGATACCCAGAAGCTGAGGGCATAGACAGGGTCAGAGAAGCCACTGTAGTGCACACCAAGGATCTGACGCAGAGCACTGCTTCTCCCGTACATGACACTCTGCAAACTCCCTGGCTGGGATCCCTGTGTTGGGAGTGTCGGAGAACATAGACCATCACCCTGAGACTCAGCAGTCACAGAGATGCCTGTGACTCTAAAGCTGCCTAATATGACAGCCATCAGCCACATGCGGACTCCCAGTTGATATTATGTGAAACATGGTGCTGGCTGCATGTCAAGTGCCAGTAGACATGGTGGCCATTGGCTGCCATACTGGGCAGTGCAGTAAAAACACAAGTCAGAAGTGTTCATCAGCCAGCATTACCTCACAGGTGGGAGCCCTGCCAGGTTGTTGCCTACGGAGTCCAGAGCTACAAGGTACCACAACTTACCATGGAAGATGTGGCCTGGATAGCACACTTTTGTGTGTGTCCTGGATGCCAGAGGCCCAAGACTGAGGCGTCGTCAGCTAGGCTGATTGAGTCTCCAAGGGAATCTGGTCTGGGTTTCACTCCAGCTACAGCAAGTGATCCTGGGCTTGCACACATCGCCCCGTCTGTGGGCCTGTGTGTTCAGACCATGTTCATGCATGTGTGAGAGTGTGTGTGTGTGTGTATGCACGTGTGTCTGCAGTTGTGCAGTTGTGTCTCTTGCCTCTCACTAGGACAGCAAGTCACTCCAAGATGAACTTATCTCAAGCTCAATACACCTAATTACATCCACAAAGACTGTGTTTTCAATAAGATCCTTTTGAGCAGGGGTTCTCAACCTTCCTAAAACTGTGGTACAGCTTTAATACAGTTCCTTGTGTTGTGGTGACCCCCAAAATTATCTCATTCTACTTCATAACTGCAAGTTTGCTACTGTTGTGAATTGTAATGTAAGTATCTGATGTGCAGGGTATCCGATATGAGACCCCTATGAAAGGGTTGTTCTATCCCCAAAGGAGGGGGGGCGGTCATGCCCAAAGGTTGAGAACTGCTGCCAACCGCTGCTTTTGAGGGTGTTACCCCACAGCCACGCCCTTCTCACAGCTCCTGCCTGTCATTTATGGCTATCTGGGTCAGCTGGCTGTCTCTCAAGAGCATGAGTTCCCAGGATAGACATGGCCCTTGATCACCATGGCCAATAAGACCTGGTCCATGATGCACACTACCCCAGCCCTTGGTAGTACATAGAGAGGGGAGTGGGTGTGTCAGTGGACAGGTGAACGGGAGGGTAGGTGGATGGATGAACTGGTAAGTCAATGCAGAGGCCATGGGGGTTCCAACTTCCGGATTTCTAGGGAGACTCAGGCATGTCTACCTTAGCAACAAACTTCAGAGTCTAGGACAATGACACAGAGGCAGCCTGGTCATAGCTACTCATCTAAGACGGAGTTTCAGTGACCCACAGTGAAGACTTATCCTACTACATCCCTTCAACTTTTCCAGGTGACCTGTGTAGCGCTGTATAAGTCGATGGCCAGAGCTATAGAAGGATCACCCGGGTCTCCAAAGTATCCTTAGATAGAGACAGTATCAGAGAGAGAGGGAGACAGAAGCCCTGGGCATCCCTTCCACCAGGACCAAGGCTACAGAGAAGAACAGCCCCAGGGACCCTGCTGGCAAGCTCAGCCAGGGTCCTTCTCCTGCCCTCTCCCCAGGATCCCTTGGGAGCTTCATGGAGACAGGCTCCTGGAGGTTGCACGGAGGGCAGCTAATGCCCAGGAAGCTTCCAGAAGGCAGTCACCCTGGAACTACAGTTTGAACTTTCTCACATGACCTTGTCCAGACCAGACCCCCATCTCTCTCCCTTGAAAAGAAGGAAAAGTCAGGGGGCTGCCAGTTCCCTGGGGACTCTTGGGGCTCCTGGGCAGGCTGGAAATTCTGGGGAGAAATAAAATATGTCTTACAAATTAAGACAGTGGCTAAAATGAGAGAAGATGCCAAAAATAGCTCTGCTGACTCAGACCCGTTCAGAGTTCTGTGGGAAAGCGCCATTCAACAGGGGACTAACACCCCCAGCCCCTTAACACCCCACCCCACCCCTCCCCCGCCCACCAGACTTCACACTAACTCTACCACAGCTCAGGAAAAAAGTAGGAGGGATTTTGGAGGACACTTTGGGTCGTGTGTGTAGAAGTACCAACCAAGGACAGATATAAACCGAGTCAGGATCACATCACTTGACAGGAGACTTGACATTCTCTGCTCTGCTGCCCTCACTTGGTCTCAGACATCAGCCTCAAGACCTCATGGTTGCAAAATGATAGCCAGGGTTCCAGACGTCACCTTCATATCCATCAACCTCAAAGGGACGTCGTGCTCCCTGGGAAGATCCAGGAAGATGTTTCCAGAGCCCTTGGCAAACTCCTCTCTGGCTCTGTTGGTGGATGGAGCTGATGTGTGTGCTTCTCCAGGCTGCCTGGAGAAGTGTCCACTCTTGGGTGCAATTACTAGGCCTAGACTGCCTGGTCCATACTCCTAGGCTCAGGAGGAGCTGGGTGGGTAGGTGGAGAAGCCTAGCTGAGGCCAAGAAGAAGGCCAGGGATCACTCAGGTAGTAACTTGGAGAGAATGTGGTAGTGACTCTACTCCTGAAGAGGCACTGAGACAGGTCGTCACTATGTCTGGCCACCATGAATCCTTCCCACACTTGGGCAGCCAGGAGACCAGTTTCAAGAGAAAAAGAAAGGACTAGAAGAGTACGTGCCGGTGCAGCAGGTTTTGAAGGGAAGGACTATGGGAGTTTGTTCTTCTTCAATCTACCTCGTTTAAAATAATGATGGGAGAGGTCACCTCATTTAAAATAATAGGAGATAGGCGAGCGAGCGCTGGCTTATTTTCTGTTTTGTTTTGTTTTTGTCTATTCCTTGCCTGTTCAGTCAGTGTTTCATGTAATCCAGGGAGACCTCAAACTGACTATGTAGCTGTGGTTGTCCCTGCTTCACCTACCGAGTGCAGAGATGCCAGGCCACCGAGAGCCTATTCCTATGTCTGTAGACGGTGCTGACCAGGGCGTTTCTGGAAGCAGCTAACTGGATGAGGGATGCTGGTAGAACACCTGCACTGCTCTTGGCTATATGGGAACTGCTATTTTTGTTTGCTTTGATTGATTATGTATTTGCTTATTTATTTAGACAGGGTCTCACGTACCCCAGGCTGGCCTCAGTTTCACCATGTAGCCAATGATGGGCTTGCACTACTGATCACCCTGCTTCCACCTCTCCAGGGCTGGGATTACAGATGTGCACCACCACACCCTGCGAAATGTGAAATTTCCGTGCATATATGAGGGGGCATAGGCACACCAGTAAGGGGGACAAAGTGGAGTGTTAGGTGCTCTGCTTTATCTTGTTCCCTTGGGTTCGGTAGGAAAGCACAGTGGGCCAGAGGGCTGGACCTGGAGTTAAGCTGGAAGCCAGCAAGCCCCAGTGATCATCCTGTCCCTGTCCCTTATAGCACTTGGATTACAGATGGCAGTATGGCTGCACCTAAACTTTTATGTGGGTATTGAGATTTGAACTTGGGTCTTCATCCTTATACAGCAAGATCTCTTATCCATGGAGACACTTCTTCAGCTACTAAGCAGCCCTCTGGTCATAGAGCATGGAATCCAGAATCTAAAAAATGCCATAAGTTCCTTTTAGGGAAATTCCAGGGTTTTCAGTGGGGTGTGGGGTGTGGGGTGTGAGGTGTGGGGTGTGGGGTGTGGGGTGGAGTCCACAAAGCAGTGGTGGGCTGTGATTCTCCATTCCATGTCACAACACCTGAGACAACACAAATATAAGTCATGCAACTGTTCCTGAACACAAGAATTACATTCTTTGTCACTCGTGAAATGGACCCTCTTCCAACCCCAATCCCAGAGTTTGTTTATTAGAAAAATGGTGTCAGCTGAGTCGGTGAGATGCTTCAGCGGGTAAGGGTGCCTGATGCCAAAGCCACCAACCTGAGCCCCACTCCCAGGACCCACATTCTGCGTAATTTGGTAAGACACTCATTTGGTAAGAACTGTTGTTCTAGAGTGACAAATAAAGAAAAAGAATAAAAAAGAAAAAGAAAAGGTAGGGGATGCAGACACCCTCCCTAAGGTAAAAGGAACCATTCTGGATGTTCTTGTGGATTTGGCTCTGTTCTTCCCACTTCATATTTGTGCTTTGGATTATGTCCATCAAAAATTCACATGTCAACGTCCCAACCCACCAGGACATAAAAATGTCACCTTGATGGAGTTTGAGAGACAATAGAGGCCACTGAGGGTGTGTCCAGGAAGTATGAAAAGGAGAAATTGGGACACAGGACTGTCACAGACCAAAGGAAGAGAATGTAAACGGCCAGGAGACAAATGAGGTGAGAACAGCTGCTCGGAGGCTATGAAGGACCCTGTCCAGACACACTGTGGTCTCGGACCTCAGATGTTATGGAATGTGGTATGTTGGTTTTTGCTGTTGTTGTTGCTCTGTTAGTTCATTCTTTTATATCTTGTGTGTGTGTGTGTGTGTGTGTGTCCCTCAAGTGTTAGTCCTTGTCTTCCACCGTGAAAAGGCTTTCTTCGTTGCTCACCAGGTTAACCAGCCCATGAGCTTCCAGAGAGTCTTCCATCTCTGTCTCTTTTCTTGCCTTAGGAGCCCTAAGATAAGAGATACATGCTACCACATCTGGCTTTAGTTGGGTTCTGGGGATCCGAACTCAGGTCGTCCTGCTAATGTGGCTAATGTCTTACCTATTGAACCATTTCTTCAGCCATGTCTAATGTTTAACTTACTGACCTGAAGTCCTCGGCAGGGACACCCCAGGAGATACACAATTTTATTCTCTCCCACCTCCTCACCTCAGCCCTGCAGACACCTCTGTAACCCTCAGGACACTGACAATGAGGTTCCTGGACTATGGAAAGTCATGCATTAGTCATCAGTTGGGAGTTCAGTATGTGGGATCCCAGTACTCAGAAGGTGACAGAAACATTTCCAAGGTTCTTTAGAATAGGAGGAGAAGTGACCATTGGCTTGTAGAAATCAGAGCCTAAGGATGCTACCTCCCTAGAGCCTGGTTCATTTAGTCCTTCAGAGAGAGCCGGAGTCCTACCACCTTCTTTTCCAGGCTACTGATCTCGGCAGGGTACCCTTGGTTTTCACTACACTGACTGCAGATGTATATGACACCCTCCACAGCCATTGTCAGGTCACAGGTCACAGGTCACAAGTCACCGGTAACAAGGGGAGGATGTCAACAACTGACTCATCCACTGGAAAGTTCAAAGTGATGGGAAACTAGGAGGTGGGACCTGGTTGGAGGAAGGTGGATGGGTGGATGAGGTGATCAAGGGTATGCCTTTGAAAGACTTTTTTTTTTCTAGAAGTTTCTGATGATCACTGAGGAGTGAGCAGCCCTGCAGTGCCATCCACGTTGGATGTCTAGTGTGATGGGGTGCTTAGCCGAGGCACAGCTTTGTTTGTCCCACTAAAACACAAAATTAATTCTGCCTCTTCTCCTGACCCCAAAATGTCTGAGGAATAGAACAAGAGGCAAGATGAAATATTCATAGATTTGGAGTCTATTCTCCCAAATGCGTGCACATATAAATTGGCTGTTCCTCCTGAGATGGATCTATATTACCTGAGGGCTGTGAGTCTGGGGACAAAGACTGTGTGGGCACACACCACAGGTCCTCTTGAGGCTACACGGCCACAGAGACTGACCTGGGGACAGATGCTAGAGGCTGCAGAAAATGAACCCCTAAGGAGGGATGCTGAGGCCAGGTAGAGAATGAGCCCTGAACCTTTCAGGTCTCCCAGGGCCAGCTACCACGTGGCTAGCAAGTCCTCACCCAGTCTTTCATATAAAATGACTGACAGACAAAGGCTCACTACCAAGTCTAGGGATAGAGGTCAGAGGTCTCTGGTGGTGAGCTGGGTATGCTGCTAAGTTGATAGAGTAGCATGCAAAAGCCCCGACTTCTGTCTCCAGAAGCACACAAACCAGGCCTGGTGTATAGAGCTGTACTCCTAGCACTGAGGAGGTGGAGGCTGGAGAATCATCAGTTCAAAGTTATCCTCAGCTACACAGTGAACGTGAGTTAAACCTGACCGTGTCAATGAAAGGGGGTGGGATAGACAGAATAAGGCTCTTCAGTGGCTTTTAGAAGAAAGGACTTGGTGGTGCTAGTGTCGTTTATCTCAGCCATTCTAAAGGCTGCACGGTGGTCATGCATCAGTCACTTACTGTTCATATATATAAAGTGTTCCCACGGGCTCATACATTGAAGGCTTGACCCTAGCTGGTGGTGCTGTGGAAAGGTGATTGGATCACAAGAGCACTGGCTTCATCAAATTCATCCATTCAGAGTTCCAGAGCTAAACTCGCTATCAGGAGGCTGGTCCTGGTTGAAAGCTGTGAATCATGAGAGTGTTGTCTTACAGATAGATCTCAGGTTGGTGAGATGGCTCAGACAATGCCTTAGTTGTCCTCTATGTAAGGAGTGGTTGTGAATAGCACCTACCCCACAGAAGAGCTATGAGAATTCAGAGACCATCACACAGCAGATGCCCAAGCAAGGCACGTTATTGAAGCCTTTTGCCTACGTCCATACTAAGGTGTGCATGTGAGTGACTGACATGGTGAATTCTTGTTTTCCTCTTTGTGGTTAGCGTCAGAAAGCAAGGACCCCAGGCATAGTGACCAGCCATTGGGAAGTGTTCAAAAACTTGTCATGGATGAATGAATGGGTGCATTGGTGGGTAAGTGGATGGATGAGTGAATGGAGTGGAAGAGAAGATGGGTGGATGGATGGATGGATGGATGGATGGATAGATGGATGGATGGATGGATGGATGGATAAGTGGATGGATGGATGGAT
>NW_021627521.1:0-26468 GCF_004785775.1 Grammomys surdaster | reverse complement strand
TGGGGTTGGGGAGATGGGTCACTAGTAAAGTGCTTGATGTGCAAACACGAGAACCCAAGTTACTTCCCAGCACCCATGCGAAAAGCCCAGTGTGGGGATGTGTACCTGGAATCCTAGCACTGGGCAGCAGGAGTGGGAAGGTTTCAGGGACTGGATGGCCAGCTGGCCTAGTAAACAAGATGGAGAATGGTTGGAGGAAGACACCTGACATTGTGACATTGATCCCTGGCTTCCACAGGTATGTGCACACATACACACTCGCACACACACTTACACACACCCACACACTCACACACACTTACACACTCACTTACACACACCCACACACACTTACACACTCACACACTCGCACACACACTTACACACTCACACACTCGCACACACACTTACACACACTTGCACACACTCGCACACACTCGCACACACACACACAGATGCTTAAATTATTAGCACAGGGCATATCAGCCATACCTGAGTGATACATAGGTGTTAGGTCACCACTAAGTTCCATGCCAAGCAAGCACTGTGTTTTGGCTTTTTTGTTGTCTGGTTGGTTGATCATGGAACCTGGAGCCTCACACATACTAAGCAAACATTCTACTGATGGAGCACATCCCCAGCCCTCAAGTTCTTTATTAAAATGTACAAAACTGACTTGTAGAAGTCAAAAGAATATTCTTTCAGGGAGGTTAATGAAGGGGCTGACGGCTCCTGTGGAGTGATACGGGTCTCTGTTCTGAAGGGACATCTGACAGAAAAAGGCCTTTCCTTAAACTTAGTCTGCAGCCCCCAGACCCCCGAGGTACTTGTGAGTCATCAAGGCCCTCAAAACCTTTTCAAAGAATGTACTTACAAATTTCCGTACACAGTGGACCTTGTTTTTGTCCCAAGCATTGGGAATGGAGTCCAGGCCCTTGACTGTGTTAGGCATGTCCTGAGCATGTGCCAGCCTATCCTTTTACATTAGTATGGGATTTTGTTTTTGTTTTTGAGACAGTGTCTTGCTATGTAAGTAGCCCTGGCTAGCCTGAAACTTGCTTTGTAGACCAAGCTGGCCTCAAGCTCAGAGATCCTCCTGCCTCTGCCTCTTGAGTGCTGGGATTAAAGACATACACCACCACATCCAGCCTACATTTGTTTTAATTTTTACTTTAATTTTTAAAGACAGTGTAGCACTGTTTCCCAGACTGGCCTCCTAGTCTATGGGCACAGAGGGACAGAGACAGGATGGAGAAGGATCATTACCAACCAGCTGGAGCTGGAGATGGTGGAGGAGGCCTCAGGTACCAGCTTCCCAGTGTGGTGACATCACAGACACAAGTACAGATAGAAAGCAGCCAGGCTGGGATCAATGAAGACTTCCTGGCAGGACCATGGCCAGCTGATCTCAGAGGAAGTAAACTAAATGGAAGATGGGGGGAGCAGAAGGGGACACTATCTAAAGCTCGGGCCAAGGTACCCCGGATGTGAGATCACCCAGACCCAGTCTTGCAGGAGGCTGCTGCTTGTCTCCCCAGAATATAACCAGGAGCCTGACCTCAAAGTGAGTCACCCGCCAGCCCAGCTGATTCAGCGGAACTGGGGGAGTGAGGCCGGGACTGTCCATAGACTGAAACGGCCAGCCAAGGTCAGGACTGTCCACTGTCTGGAAGGGCCAGCCAAGGCCGTCAGACCAGCAGGGCTGAGCCCCACCTGCTGGCACCCAGCCACAACAGACCTCTGTCTTCATAGTCAGAAAACCCAGGCCTCAAGGAAATGCTTTTGGCAGGGGAGGTGGCTTATGGCTGAGGACTCATAGGAAGGGCTCAGAACTGTGGCAGTCAGGGGTGAACGAAAAGTGAACTCGCGTAAATTCACTGACAGATGAAAAAGTGAGCTGAGGAGAATAATAATAATTTGCCAGACATGGTGATGGGAGTGTCCCCTGCTCTCAAGGCAAGCAAACTGCCCGCCACAGCTGGCCAGAGGCCACAGGCCACAATGACATGGAGACGTGTTCTCTAACCCAGTTCCCAATTGCACCCATGAGAAATTTGACCAGTGACACCAGCCAATCTCTTCCCTCTCAAGGTTTAGTCTACCCCGCTACCTGGCAACAGCATGGCCCCAGCCCAGCAATAAAGGAAACCATAGGGTATCAGTCATGGGTACAAGGTTGGGACTGGGCCCTATCTATTTGACTATGCCCGGGACACTTGTAGCAAACAGGAGTCTGACCAACATAGACCCCCCATTTGCACTGACAATGTTGAAATGAAACTGGTTAGCTAGGCATGGTGATGCCAGCCTATAAACCCAGTAGTCAAGAAACTGAGGCAGGGGGATTTCATGAGCTGGAAGCCAGCAAGAGTTCTATAGTGAGACTTTCTCTCAAAATAGATAGATATAGATAGATGATGGATGGATGGATGGATGGATGGATAGATAGATAGATGATAGATAGATGGGTTATAGACTTTGGTTCGGATGTATGGAGTTACAGAAGGTAGAGGGGTAGGGGTGGGAATGGAAAGTTCATGTCTAATGTGTGCAATCTGGGGTGGGAAGATGACAGTCAGTAGAAGGGTGTAATGATAACTTCAATGTACTGCACCTGCAGACAGCGACCAAGCACTGCCATTTTACCTTTATTTACTTGTTTCTGCAGGACGAGATATTGAACTCACATAAGGTACATGTTAGGTGGATAGTCTACCACTGAGCCACACCCCAGCCCCTCACTGGGGGATTCTAGGCAAGTGTTTTACTACAGAGCCACACTCCTGGCCCCTTGCTGGTGGTGCCTTTAGATAAGCACTCTACCAATGAGCTACATTCACTGTCTTTTTTTTTTTTTACTTTGAGATTAACTTATGTAGACTGGACGAGGCTCAACATTAATGCTTTTGTTATTTGTTTTTTTGTTTATTGAGACAGGGTTTCTCTGTGTACCCCTGTCTGTCCTAGAACTCGCTCTGTAGAACAGAGTGGCCTAGAACTCAGGGAATTCACCTGTCTCTGCCTCCCAAGTACTTAAATGTATGCACCACCACACCTGGCTTAGCTTTAGTAGTTTTTAAAGTGTGTTTAACTGTGTGTGTGTGTGTGTGTGTGTGTGTGTGCGCACATGCATGCATGTGTTCAAGTGTGCCATGACATACAGCTGTAGGTCAGAGGTCAAAGTTTGCTCTCGCCTTCCACCTGGCTTAGGACAAGGTCTCTTGTACCACCTGGGTATGCCAAGCTAGCTGGTCTGAGCACTTCCAGATTCTCCTGTCTACCCCTTCCACCTGTGGAAGGAGCCCTGGGATTATATGGTTGATACTTAGTCTGGCTTTAAGTCTGGAGATTTGAACTCAGGTCCTCACATTTGCACGAAAAGCATTTTACCTGCTAAGCCAACTCTCCCCAGCTCAGAGTTAATTACGTGGAATCACCAGAACAGATTCTTATCTACAAGAGATTTAGACCGAGGCTCCCAGACTGGGAAAGGGTTCTTCAGTGAGCATTTAATACTTCATGCAGCACTTGGTGACATAAATAGGGGACAGAGGAGCGGGGCCACAGAATCCACAGATAGTTCACAGTGCAGGCAAGACACACGTGGCCGGGGCCACACAGCGGGGGGCAGATGGTCAGCTGGGAGGGTCACCTAGACGTGCACAGCGGGGCAAGAAAAGGTTGATCACACTGTCTCATGACATGCCGGTCACCCAGGGGACACTGAGCAGTGGTGGACACTCACGTGGCCCTCAAGTCTGGCTGGCTCATATCACACTCCACTGTTGATAGTTTGGGGATGTGAGGTCAAGCCTGGTTTCAGTACATTAACCCCTCATGTAGGGAAGCAGAGAGACTCGGGTGAGAGATGTTTGGGAGTCAGGGTACAGGGATTCAGGCTTTACACAGAGAGTCTGGGAAGGCTCAAACCTACAGCTTTAACCAGCAAGTTGGAGTTCCTTGCTGTCCCTTGGGGTCTCCAATAGGCAGGTTGACAGAGCCACGGCTCCTGGTCTCCAGGAGATGGGGACTCAGCCCAGACTCACCACGTTTGGAAAGCCCCACCATCAGCCACACTTCCTGCCCAATCTGGGCGTCCAGCCAGTAAGGGGTCACAGGCCTGGCCAACTGTCCTGACATGAGGTCAGGGTGCCTGGCCTACCCGGAAATGGACTTTCCAAGAGGTGTGAGAGTAAATGAGTGGGCTTAGCCACCACCGCCTGACTTTCTAGGGCCATAGCTTAGGCCCTGGATAGGCGAGTAGGATCAGTTTGGGTCCCTCAGGGGTCCTTCTGAGAGTTGGGGACAGTGGGCAGGGACTGAGAATGTCTTTCAGCCTCTGTTTCTGCTCTCAGCTCGAGTGCTCATTTGAGGACATCTCAATTTGTCATTCTCTGTTTTATACCTGGGCCTAGACCAGAGAATCTTACGAGGACCAGGGACAGTGCTCTGATTAACTCCCAGCTTCGGGGGGAAGCTACAGGGGTGGCTGCAGTCTCACTCTAGAGACCAGGCAGGACACAGGGCCAGTTCTAGTACAGGGATCTCCAAGAAGACTTGGAGAGGGGATAGGGTGGATCCAAAATAAGGCTACAGGGCCACTGTCGGGGAGCCAGCTGTCACTTTCCTGGTCTGGGGATGCAGTTGCCGCTTGCCCTTTGTTTTTAAAAAGCACAAGATGGTTATTTATTCCAAAAGTGAGTCCAGAGAAAGGAGAGGCTCTGTGCCAGGCACCAGCCCCACTCGGCCACGAACCAGCAGCTCCCAGGCCCCTGGCATAAGGAATGGGTCACAGGGCCACACGGGGAGGTCCCCCAGGGTGCAGGTGCAGCAGAAGCTCAGACAGTGAGGGAGATGAAGCTGTTGTAACGCTGGATGTTTCTCTTCAGGATCTCCGAGCAGGGGCCCAGGACACGCTCAAAACGAGGCCGGTCTAACTTCACACACTTGAGGGGACCCCGGGCCACCACAGTGGCTGCACGGGGCCGGTTCAGCAGCAGGGCAATCTCCCCTGGAGAAAAGAAGAAAGTCAAGGTTCATGGTATGGAATGGCCTTCCTTCCCAGTGGGATGCCAGGTGAACCTGTGTTTTCTTCCTTCTTCCTTCTTTCATTGAAACAGGGTCCCATATCTCTCAGGCTGCCCTAGAACTCACTAGGGAGCTGAAGATGGCTTTGCCTGATCCTCTTGTCTCCTCCTGAATATCGGGGATTGCAAACTGCACTACCATACCTCGTATATGGGTTTCTGGGGATTGAACCCATGAATTCTTAGCCCTGGTCTTGAATTACAAATGTAGGGTGTATGTGTGTGTGTGTGTGTGTTTTCCTAGGAACTGAACACAACCCCATGCATGTTAGGTAAGCATGCTGCCACTGAGCCACAGCCTGAGAATTTTAAAAATAATAATTATTATTACTACTACTATTTATTTTGAGACAAGATCATAATAAGGTGCCTAGGACAGGCCTTGAACATGCCATCCTCCTGTCTCAGCCTTCCTATAGGATGGCAAGCCCTGCACAAGTAAATGCAGGATCCAGCATGAACTCCTTCCTAGTTTAAGAGTGTCCTGTGAAACGCTTGCACTGAGTACTTGCCACGCATTCCCAGCCCTGCATAAACCAGGAGTGGTGAAGCACACCTGTGAACCTAGCACTCAGAAGGTAGAGGCAGGAGGATAGAAAATTCAAGGTCACTCTTAGCTATACAGGGAATCTGAAGCCAGCCTGGGCTATATGAGATTCTGTTTTAGCATCCTACCCCACCCCCAATTACATGTTAATTATCTAAAATTCAAGTTTACTTAGCGTTGTTCTGTGATCTGCCTGGGAGCCCCACATGCAACAGATGCTGTGATGTGGCTCAGGCTTCCCTATGACCTAGTTCCATCTGTAAGAACATTCTAGATGTACTCAAGACCCTCTTTCTTAGTAGCTACGGGAATGAGCAGCTTGTGGTCCCGGGTCTCTCGCCAGGGCTCTGCTTTCCCCCAGATCAGCAGGTAGACTCCAGGACTACTAATCCTGTGGTCTCAGTCCAGTCCTGGACCTCAGTTTGAGGTGACTCCATCTGAGGCTCTGTCACAGCTGCACGTGGCTTGCCTAACTTCCAGATCCCACTCTGGGGTCTAAGGAAGCCCCATGCAGCTCCTGACCCAGGACCCCCAGTGAGATGCCACATCTTGAATGGTGAAAGCCCCAACTCACCAAAGTAGTCAGAGGGCCCGAGGCGCCCCACTTCCACATACTCCTCGTTGGGGGATCGTCGCTGGAGGACTGAAGCAGTGCCCTGTGGGAGAAGGGACAAGCACGAGTCAGCCAAGGGTGGGGGTCGGCTGTTAGGGGGACATGTTGGAAGCTGCTTGTTGGGGTACATCATATTTTGAGGATCACTTGCTTAGGTGGGCATGTGGGGGGAGTCACATGTTGGAGAGGCGCTTGGGGAGTCTGCAGTACGGGCCACTGCCTGTGTGTCCCACTTCCTGCTCCTTTCCTCCATGTAGATACAGCGTCCTCCATCCTTAACAACGCTGGCCTCTCTTTCCTCTTTTTGGGTCCACCAGGCCTTCTGGGAGGCGAACTCCCATGCAATCTGAGCTCTGAGTTGTTGTGGTTGGCTAATGCACCCTCCCAGACACCTAGAAGCCTGTCTGTCCTGTCTGAACCCTGCTTTTACTGACACAATGGAAGCTCCCCCAAAACAGGGACCTACCCAGAGCCTCCCCCAGAGGTCCTGACAGTAATGGTGGGGATAGCCCCAGGGTGCCAGTACTTTGTCATTATGCTGAGAGCTGACCTTGGACTGCAGCTTAAGGACAATGAGCTGTCTTAGCCATGTTGGGGGGGGGCACTAGGGAGGCAGGGAGGAGCATGGTCTCAGGGTCACACACCTGCTGAGCTATGCAGCCCCTCCTTACTCCCAGGAGGGCAGCGGGTCTACAGACGGAGCAGGCTCAATGATTAACAGAGCAGCTGCAGCAGGTCGCTGGCCTCTGGGAACATTAAAGACAAGGCCAGGGCACCCCGAGGCATCTGGGCAACCAAATGCCTCCCATGCTCACGCAGCCGGCTACCTGAGATGGGCAGCTACACAGCTGGACCATGGCTCCTTTCAGGTAAGTCCTTCCTGAGTCACAGTCTCCACCTGTCACCTTCGTGGGTCAGGAAGACAGAGTGGCTTTTAGCATTGCCAGTAATTCCCAGTGAGGACATCAGAGTTTAGTCAAGTATGGTGAACCTAGCATCCCAGAATTTAGGAAGCAGAAACAGGGGGATTGCTGTGAGTTTGAGGCCACCCTGGGCTACACAGTGAGACCTTGGCCAAAACTCCTGCTCATCAAACAAAAATAAGGCCAAAGTAAAACAACAAAGACAAAAAAAACTCACAAGAAGGAGGAGGAAGAGGAAGTGGAGGAGGAAGAGGAGGAGGAGGAGGAAGAGGAGGAGGAGGAGGAGGAGGGGGAAGAAGGGGGATAGGGAAAGGGAAAAAGAGGAGGAAGGGGAAGGGGAAGGGGAAGGGGAAGGGGAAGGAGAAGGAGAAGGAGAAACAGGAAAAAGAAGACAGCTCTGAGTAAAGTCGTTTGCAACCAAGTCTAATGACAGAGTTCTATCCCCAGGACTCACATGGTAGAAGGACAGAACATCTCCTAAAAGTTGTCCTTTGACCTCCACACATGCACCAGGTCCCTACAAATAAGTAAATGTTTTTTTTTTTTAAGATATTTATTTGGACTGGAGAGATGATTTAACGTGATTGCTATTCTTCCAGAAGATTTTCATCTATGTCAGGTGACTCACAACTGCCTGAAAATTCAGCTCCTGAGAAATCCAGAGCCCTCTTTTGGACCCCATGGATAGCCACACATATAGCAGATACACACACACACACACACACACACTGAAGAAAGGATGGAAGGGAGGGAGGAGGGAAGGACGAAAGGCATAGAGAGAGACAGAAATACAGAGCCAGAGATGAGAGAGAGAGAGACAGAGACACAGAGACAGAGACACAGAGAGACACAGAGACACAGAGAGCTGCGGGTGGGGTGGGGGGTTCAGGTATGGACCGATTCTGTAATCACAGCACTCAGGAAACAGGTGCAAGGATAGGAAATTAATCCAAAGTCATCCTCAGCTCCACAGTGCATTCAAGGCCAGCCTGGGCTACATGAGACCCTTTTTTAAACACAACACAACACAGTGAGTTTGACACTGAACACTGCAGTGTGTGGGACCCACCTCCAAGGAGCCGGCGTTTAGCTCTGAGCTCCCACAGACTCTCTGATCAGCCAAGTCCCTGAGGCAGGCAGCTGCCTGGGGGCTTCTGCATCTCATTTAACACCCATGGTGACTGAGGCTCAGAGATGTTGAGAGGTTCCTGCAACCTGGCCCTCAGGGCCTCCGTGTGGGTGTAGCCAGGTCCAGGGCCGCCAGCCATGCCTAGATATCTCAGTGCCCACCCCACAAGTCCACTCTTTAGGCATAGACAGCACTGCATGGTAAGGTGGGCTTCATCACCCAGGCTCACTCACCCAGTCTGTGGCCAGGCTATGCCTGGCTTAACAAGTGACTCCCGGGTCTATAGCTGGTGCCTACAGTGCCTGGAGTCCCCAGGTACCCCTAACAGCCCCCGCAGCTGGATCCCCAACCTGGCTCCTGGGCCTCTGCATGTTTATGAATTTGGCTGATGGATGGAGTGGGGCATGTAAACATGAGACCACTCCAGGGCTGCCAGTGTGCGCAGGGAGGACAGGCAGGGAGCACAGGAGCGGGGAGCTCGCCCTCACCAGGGGCCCCAACAGAGGAGATTTGGCCCACTTATAAGGACAGCTCACAGTGAGCTCCTGAGCCCATGCAGAGAGGGACTCTGACTTTCCTATGTTAGGGCTGGGGGACAGGTGGGGCTTCCTGTCTTTAAAGTCACAGCTGGAGGTGATGCTGGGGAAAGTTTAGTCTGCGCTGCTTGCCACACAGGCATGAGGATCTGAGTCTGAGGCCCAGCTCTCACATAAAGCTAGCCTTTATAGTTTGGTGACCCAAACTTATAATCTCAGTATTGTTTAACTATGTAGTGTTTCTATACATTCACTGCCCCCCCCCCCCAATAATAATAAGATGTCCATTTTTTTTTAAAGCAATTCATTTGTGTTGGAGCAACGGCTTGATGGTTAACAGCACCTGCTGCTCTTCCAGAGGACCTGAGTTTAGTACCAAGTACCCATGTCAGCCTCCTGGCAGGGAAGAAGGCAGCCGGGTGATCTCTGTAGCTCACTGGTCATCCAGCTTAGCCTTAATTGTCCATCCCCAGGCCAGTGGGAGCCACCGGTCTCACAAGCAAGGTGGATGGTCTTTACATTCACATTCCTACACATGTGCACACATTCCTCCCACACTCACACCCACCTCCACACACATACACATGCACAAGTAAACACAAACCCAGGGTGGGGTATTCTGGCCTGGGGAGCCTGGTGTGCTGGAGTAAACCGGTCATTCAGGCATTTAGTTCTCTCCTTCTACCGTGTGGATCCTGGGATCAAATTCAGCTCAACCTGCTTGGTGACACGTTGCCTTAGCTCACTGGGTTATGTCAGCAACCTTTCTCAGGCAGAGGCAGGAGGATCTCAACTTCAAAACCAGCCAGAGCTATGTAACAACATAGCAACATACATACACACACACACACACACACACACACACACACATCAATGACAAAATAAAATCAGAAAGCCAACTTAATGCTAACAAACCATCAACCTATTCACAGACCTAGAAAATAGTTGGGGACCTTAGTGATCCCCAGCTTGTTCTTACTTCCTGCTCTGGGACCTCAGCAACATGTCCAGTCCTCTACTAGGCTGGCAGAAAAGCTGCCATGGCTCTGGGAGTCACCACATGTCACCTCTACATCACTAGCAAGGAAACAAAGGGAACCCATGTCAACCTTGGTTTCTTCATATGTGAGCTTGGGATGGTCACAGAAACTCCCAAGAAAGATGTCCACGAGGATGAAATGTAGCTTTCATGTAAAGCTTCTACATGTAAAGACTGGAAAAACAGAAGCGGCCACAGTGTGCCCTGTATCTCTCCAGTGTGGGGAATGTCCAGGCATGGTCCTACCCTCAAAGGATCAGCATACAACAGATGTTAGGAGACAGAACAGATAGTCAAAGTGCAGGCGCAGATGCGGGGACCATAAAGGGACATAGTCAGCGTGGCTTAGACACAGTGACCAGGAGGTTGAGCTCCAGAGGATTAAGGGAGCCAACCAGATATGTGAAAGCCTCCAGCGTAGGGACAAAAATCAGGCAAGATGCTGAGGTGGGAACAGGGAGGAGGTGAGACTGACGGTGGGAGAGCAGGGCATCAGCAGGGTACTCCATGCTTCCCACACAGAGCACAGGCATCCTGGCATCCCTGCAGGAAGAGGGGCTTAGCCTGAAACCTGTGTGGGGATCCCTGTGTTGCTGTGGGGCTCTTTGTTACAGCAGTTCCTTTATTGCCCTGAATAATACACTGTCTGGAGCATAACTGTCACCATCCTCACGTGAATATCACCTCATCCCACGTTTGTGATGTCAGCAAGCACTATGATGATCCACACACTCCCAGATACGCTGGAGACAGGCCATTGTCTCCTGTCATTGAAAGCTCCTAAGGGTGGAGGGGGGGCACTCCCAACTCAAGATCCAGCCTGTGTCCCTAGAAGCCATGGAAACAGCCAGACATCCTGGAGGACATGTCTAGAGCTCGGGCCTGGGAAATACCCATGCCAAATTGCTGGTTCACAGTCTCCAAGTTCCTCATGGCAGAGCTCAGTTCAGCTGCAGATCTGCGGCAGGCAGCCCAGAGGTAGTGCAGGGGATTGTCACTCCTGGGTGTCTATGACAGGGTCTGGTTACAGACACTAAATTTCCTTTTAACTACTGTGACTTTAATAAAAGGTTTTTTCCTACAACACTAAAAGGGAAGTGTGATTTTCCTAAGAAGGAAGCCAGCAGGGGCCACGAGACATCCACTCCTACAAGGCCATGCCCTGGGCTTCCTCTTTCCATGTCTCACAGTCCCGTTTGTGGCAACCAGAGGTTGGACTTCGTGTCCTCCTCAGCCAACTCTCCACTTTATTTTTTGAGACAGGGTCTCTCACTGAACCTTGAACTCACCAGTTAAGCTAGACTGGCTGTCCAGCAGGCACCAGGGGCCCTCCTGCCTCCATCTCTTCAGTGTTGGCATTATCATAGGCGCAGGCCACCACTCAGCTTTTAGGAGGGTCCTGAGAATCAAACTCAGGTCCTCTTGTTTATAAAACAAGTCCCTCATTAACTAAGCCACGCCCCTAACACTTCCCCAGACATTGTTAAGATTCAAAACACGGTAGCTCCTAACAGAGGAGCTTGGGCTCTCAGAGGTGGAATTGAGGGAAACCAGATCCGTCTTAGGAGCCAGTTCCTGGCAGGGAGACTGTGAAGAGTCAGTCTTGCCTAGCTGGTTCTCATGGCTGCTCATCATTTACAACCTTGGCCTCAAAGCTCTTCCCCCTTCCACCTCTCCAGCATGCACTGAGCTGGGACCCTCACCTCTGCTGGAGAGATCCTTAAGCATCCAGTGAAAACCGAGCCATGGGCTCAGACATCAGGGCTACCGAGGAAGTAGGTTAGGAGGACAGTCAACCAGGTCTAGCCACAAAGTGACCATGGAGCAAGGACTACCAAACATTAGTGCAAAAAGCCTCCTAGAGGGCGAGCAACAACCAGCAAGAGGCCAGGGTGGGAACAGGGAGACGAGGAGGGTGAAGGAGGGGTAGCACGGAGAACAGGGCGCGCTCAGGGCCGGCACTTGCGTTAATCTTGAGGGGCACTTGAAAGGCTCCCAACTTAAGACCCCTGCCTGGGACCCACACCAGGCTGAGCTTGAGAACCCAACTCCCTCTGAGTTCAAAACTAGCCAGAGACCAGCAAAGGAGTGAGGAATCAAGAGGTGTATGTGTAAGAAACACTCAGCTTGTGGACACCAAGGAGTGAGACTAAACAGGGAGGAGCCACATACACACACACACACAATATACACATACACATGCAAACACACATACATAGACATACACACACATATACACACTCATATATATACACACACATATATATAATACACATACACACATATATATAACACACATACACACTCAGACACACACAATACACACACAACACACACATACAATACACACATATACACATACACACATACACAGACATACACACACATACATACACTCATATACATACACACACATATACAATACACATACATACACACACATACACACTCACATACACATACAATACACATACAATACACACACACCACATACACCACACACATACCACACACACACACTGTGCACAGCTGAGGCCGCCAACCCTTGGCTCCAGAACAGGGAACAGGCACAAACCTTTTTTTTTTTTGTATTATTTAAAGAAATATCTTTTAAAAGAATCCTCGTTTCACTTCCATACATGGTACACATGGAACTGGGTCTTGCCACCCGTAAATGAAAAGTGACAGAAGCAATTGAAGACAGGTGCAGAAGACTGCACTGCAGACACGCCTGGGGCCCATGGGGACAGGCATGTCCGTGGGGACTGAGGGACACTCACGCACGTGAGGACACACATGGCCACAGGGACCCACATCTGTGCATAGGCATGCACACGGGAATCTGTACCCACGGAGGACCAGCAGCCACAAGAGGACGCAGACACAGGGACATGCATGGACCCTTTGGGTCTCAGCCACACAAGCTGCTCCCAGGTTGTGAATGGAACGTGGCCCATCCCCTACAGGAATAAGATCTGCCTACCCGAGAGACCCCAGAAACAGCTCCCTCCAGAAGCTGGGGAGGTAAGTACATGAGCAGTGGGGAGAAAGACGGTTGTCCTCCACGTCATGAGACCTGCCCCACTCCAGGGATTCAGGCCTAGCCTGCAGCTGCTGTGTGCTCAAATCAGTCGGCTTCTGCATGCATGCCAAGACAGTACTACTTGCAAACTTGCACACACAAGTGCAGTCGCAGAGCCTGGAGGTTGCCTCGGCCTGGGGAACACATTCCAGACCTGGTTTTCTTTTGAAACAGGAGCTTGCCGTGTAGTCCAGGCTGCCCTCCAGCTTTCAATACTCCTGTTGCAGCTTCAGGCTAGGATTACGGGACCATCTACCATGTCCAGCTTCCCAGGTAGTCCAGCCTGGCCAAGTTCTAAGTTTGTTTGGTTTGGTTGTTGTTTTGGTTTGGGTTTTGTTTTATGAGACAAGGTCCAATATGTTGATGAGGCTAGCCTCAAATTCATTCTGTAGACCAGGCTGGCCTAAAACTTCCAGCCTTCCTGTTTCAGCCTCCCAGGTTCTGGACTAACAGACATGAACATCTAGTTTAAACGTTTAAGGTTCCCCCCTCCCCCGTCGTGCTGGGGATTAAACCCACAACCCTGAGCATAGAGAACTGCAACCCCCACAGCCATAGGCTGTAAATAAAGTGATTGCTACAATTAACAGTTTTCCACGTGGAAGCTGATTCCAATTGCAGGTCCCCAGCCCCATGCAAAGCCAGCCTGCTGCCCCTCCCCGCAATGTGATTTTCCCTGGAACTCCTGCTGGTTGAGTAGCCTCTCCTACCTTAAGGAGCCTGGGCTCTCATCTGCGAAGGTGCCCTGCTCCGCCCTCCCCTCGTGCCTCGCTCCGCTGCCTGTCTGTAACACGGCTGGCTACAGTCTGTCCTTTTGACAACTGAGCAAACACACCAGCCTGGTGGGCGGCCGAGGTCAGCTTTTGTGCCGGTGTTTAATGGCTCATCCGTGAGGTCTGGGCTGTGGCGGAGGCACGGCCCAGCAGCTCCAGTGGGAAAACAGACATTAACTTGGATTCTGGCTCCGCTGCTCTCAGGATAGGGACAGGTGCCAACGAGGGCCTGGGGACCATTGCTCGAGGCAGTCAAATCCTATGTGAGAGGGTCCCCTTCTGCAGAGCCAGCCTGTGTCACAAATACCCCAAGGTGGATAAACAGTGGCTCTAATGGAGCTCCAGGACTCCAGGGCATGTAGACATGGCACGCAGGGGTCAAGACAACGGTGGGGGTCTCAGAGTGAGGTGGTATGTGGGTAGCACTGGCCATGCAGGGCCTCATTCCTCACACCCTTCCGTGGCTCAGTTCCCCTCCCCACCTCACCATTTGCTACAGAAGCAGACTGCACACCAGCCCTGCACATAGCCTCAGGAAAACTCAACCAAGCGGAGGTAAAGGTAGTGTATTAGACTAGCCCTGCGTCGCAGCTTCATGGGGGTGGGCATGAGCCGCTGAGCTCCATCTGTGGAGCCCACAGCCATGCCTCTTGCGTGAGGCCTAGTGTCTGCTTTTGAACACACCTCCCAGCTCATTCTCAGACCGTCCAGGTCTCTGTATGCACAACTCGCCCTGAACAACAATCCCCGCTGACTCCACATCAGTGTCCCATCCCTGCTGACCTCCTCCAAAGCTCCCACATCCTGGCCGACATTATCCGTGACCTTTATCTGCTCTGACCTGCCCCCCTTTGATGGCCCACTGTCCTTGTTAACAATGCTCTACCCCTGCTATTCTTCCCACAGATGGACCCCCTTGCTGACCCATCCTACAGACAAACCTCTCTTGATGACTTTCCCATAGATGGAGATCCCCTTTTTGATCAACCCTGTCCTGGCTCACACCAGACAATGCCTGCCATCCAGAAGTCACTGAGCCCAGGGATTCTGTCCCTGTCATCTTTACCCACCACAGTCCACTGCCCCCATCTGACTGTCTTCCACCCCTGCTCAACCAACAGAGTTCATGGGTCACCTTCCATCCACTCACTGCAGCCCTTGAGGATCTCCCCAGAGGGTGCTGCCACAACTAACGTTGTCCCTTTCATCTCCTGCCAGGCTGGATGTGCCAGGAACCCTCCTCCTCCTCAACCAGCCATGGTATCTCGAGCCCTGACCATGTGAGTGCCAAGATGTGGGTTCCATGTACGCACCCTTACAGACTAAATGTGCCTCTCCTCCTACTCTGAACCCGGAGAACATGATCCAAGGATGTAACCTTGCTCTTCGTATGTAGCTGGACAGGGCATGTAGAGGTAGGCCTTTGACAAAGCCTAGAGCTACACACATCCACAAGTCTAATACATCAGGGGCTGTAGACACAGTTTCATGTCTCTGTCATACTAGCTTTCTTTGCTACGGCTGAGGGCACTGGCGAGTCCTCCACAGGGCAAGTTCTCACCTGGCATGCCTCCTGCCAGATAGGAGAGAAACTCAAATGGAGCCCTGGGATCTGGCCGTTCACTCAGAGATCCAGAGCCACCACAGTGCCCAGATCTCAGCTCTTCCAGTCCCAAAGGCGATCTGCCTGCTGCTCCAGCCTGCAGCCCAGTGTGCTATGTGTGTTCATATGTATATATGTGTGTTCATATGTATATATGTGTATACATATGTATATAATGTGTATGTAATGTGTATGCAAGAGTGTGGGTGTTGTTTAAGGGCACACATACACGTAGTATGTAAACATAGTGTGCGTGTGCTATGTGCACAATTGTGCGAGCTGCTGTGTGATGCTGTGTGAGCATTTGGGCTGTGTACACACAAGTATGCACGACACATGGGTATGTGCTATGTGAATGAGTGTGCATGAGAGAGTGCCTGCTGTTCTGTGCACAAATACAGGCACTGTGCTCGTATGATTGTATGTGTCGGTGTGTTAAGTATACATGTGATTGTGTGTGTGCTGTTTGTGAAAGTGCATGCATGTGTGTGTGTGTGTGTGTGTGTGTGTGTGTGTGCGCGCGCTATGGATTGTGTGCTGGGTGAATGGATCCACACATATGAGTGTGCTGTGCACAGGAGTGTACAGACAAGTTTGTGCAAGTGATTGTATGCCGGGTCAGTGTGTGATTTGTACTGTGTGTGTGTGATTGTGTGCTGCATGAGAATGGTGCACATGCTTTCTGCATGTGTGTGTGAGTCTGTTATGTGGGTGGGTGGACAGACTGAGTGCACATGTGTACTGTCAGTCTGAGTGGTGGACATGTTTGCTTGCATGCTTGCTTGTTTGATATGGAGTCTTGCTGTATTGCTAAGACTTGTCGTAAAGTCCAGGACTCGAGCAATCCTCTCGCCTCCAGCTCTCAAATCGCTGGGACATTCTGACAGATGTGCAACTGTCATACCCCGTGGGAGTCAACGCCACCAAACTGTCTTTGTAGATACGTTTAAAATGTGAACTTCTTGTGATTTACATTTTATCACTGAGACCCCAACTATATGTGACCAGCCCCATGCTCTCGGGATGCTTCTCCGGCCTCCTCCACATCCTCTCTACCTGGCTGTGCCCAACCCCATTCTGATGCTGGGCAGTATCTTAACTCCTGTTCTCTCTGCCCTGACTGGACTAAGCCCATTTCTTGGGGGTATGGAGGTTACACTCTGCTGTTGACAGTTGTTCCTCATTTGAAGCTTTCGAGCTGAGTCCTAGACAGCGCTAGGGCTGTCGATAAGCAATGGCCAGTGCATGGGAGTGCTGTGAGGAAGGCCGAGGTTAGAGGTCAGGAGACAGCTCTTTGGGAGGACCACTGTTCGTCCTGCACGGTGCTCCTATGTGTAGGTCCTAGCATAGTCATGCTTCTGGTGTTCTAAGGCCGACACAGAGGACAGCAGAGGGGCCAAAGGGCTGTGTGGGCAGTTGTGGGATCCAATGGTTCGAGGCTCCACAGACTGACTTGTCCAGACTGGCTTATCTAGACTGGCCTGTGCATCTGTTTGGATTTCCCAGCATCCTCATAGCAACCACTTCTGCACAGTGTTTAAGGCGCCTCTGAGGAGCCAGAAGTCTCGGCTGGGTAATCCCGGACTGTGGAAGCCAGCAGATACATTCCACATCTGTCTCGCTGGGGACACATGTGGCCAGCAGGGCAAGGATGATGGGAAATTGGATCCCAATGTCTGCAAAGGAGGGCCTGGGATGGGGGGCTGCTGCAGCTCTGGAGAAGGTGAAGGAATGGTGCCTTTGACACTGGTCTGGGAAGGAATGTTCCGAGTTGCTGTTTTCTTGTTCTTCTTTATTGATACAAGGTCTCATGTAGCCCAGGCTGGCCTCAAACTGGATATGTAGCCAAGAATGACCCCGGACTTTTAATCCTCCTGCCTACACCTCTAAAGCACTGGGATCACATGAATGTGTTTAACACCCAGTTTATGTGGTGCTGGGGATGGAACCCAGGGCTTTGTGCATGCTATGCAAGCACTTTTTTTTTTTTTAACTTTTAGATAGGAGCTCACTCTTAGAGAACAGCCTACTGCAGAGGCTCTGCATCCTGCAAGAAATCTCTGGAAGCAAAGGGTAGTGTACATCTGGAAGGTCGGTTCATCCACTGTGAGCTGTCACGGCATGGCCGACACATCCAAAACAGACGCTCTTCTGCTTCCTTCCCTACAGCCTGTAGCACCCAATATCCAGCCACTAGAGAATGCCACTGCGATTTATCCAGGATGGAGCCTTGGCAAACAAGCCCTAAGAGTTCTTCCACATCAGGCTAAAGGGGACACGGAGTCCCGCTGACTCAAAGTGACCGTGTTAGCTTCCCATGAGAAAGAAGATGGCTCAGAGCCCACGGTCCTCTGCGATCCACTTGGTGGGCTATGCTATTAGGAGCGTCTCTGGCCTTCTGGATAGAGTCTGAGCAGAGGGCACTCATGATCGCCAAGTGGTGCCAGCATGATGAAGCCAGACTTCCCTGGGAATACTGACAGCTCGTCACAGTGAGTCCAGCCAACGAGCTGGAAAACACTAGTGAATGAGATCACCCAGTGCCAGACACACAGGGTGAGAATAATGCCCCAACCCCTGAGAAAGCCCCCATACCTTGGAATCAACAGGCACAGGGGGATTCTGAGCCCTGCTTGGCTCTTGGGAGTTCCTTCCAGTCCAGCACAGAGGCAAATTCAGTGTTGCTAGCAAACACTGGGTTTGCAGTCTCAAACCCCCATGACATTACAATTCCTCTGGGGTGGGGGTCAAGGAGGCTCCACCCACAAGGCCCTAAGGCTGGGAGAAGAAGGTTGCATCTGTACTAAGGATGGGTGATTCCCCCAGCCCAGGCTTGGTTAGGGCAGAGCAGCTAGTTAGAGCTGACAGCCACACCCAGCGTATCCCCAAGACAGGGACAGATATAAAGCCTTTACGTTTCAGATGGGTGTTCAGAGGCCCCTTGGGAGCCTAAGGCAATGGATAACTCCTGTTTACTCATGAGAGGAGTTTGAGTCATCCAGGCAACATGCACTGCTGTCACATGTAGCATAGAATGTGCATGGCACATGCACCCAACAACAGTCTTACAACAGCACACACTTCCAACCTCGTGTGCTCCCCTCGTGTGCTCCCCATGGCGGATGCACCCAGCAATGTGAACATCAAACATTAGAGTGGGGACCATTCAGAATCTTTCTCAAGTGTCCTCTGTGTCCTCTCTACTACATGGTCCAGTATCAGGAGCTCAAACACAACTGGTACCTAAAGCATGAACTATGTATACGACACCTTTCCTACCTCAAAAACGTTCACCTGAACTTCAACACCTTCCTTCACTCCAACATTCCCTTCCTGCCCTCTTCTTCCACATCTGTTGGTGGCTTTTTCTCAGGAGTGTAGCCCATCTGTCACCTGGAGTCAGCCTCTTGCCTTTCTGACTACCTTGCTTCCGCCATGATCCCTTGTTCAATTTATTCTGTATAGATGGCCCTGTGTGATTTCTTTTGGCAAGTGTCACACACTCTAATGGCCACCTCAAATCCTGAATAAAACTACCTGGAAGACCCTGGCTAGCAGGCCTCCAACAACTGCCTGAGTCTTCCCTGCAGTCCCTCTTCCCAGCTAGTTCCAGCACAGACCAGGGACCTAAGGCCCTCACTCCGCAGATGTACCTCCGGTCTGCACGTCTGAGATGTTTTGGGCTCCAGGCATTCAGTGTCCTTTCCAAAACCCTGCCCCACTTCCCTTGAGTCCTTCTAACACAGTCTGGCTCCCTTAGAACCCCTTCCAGAAGTAGGGTTCCCTGGAGTTTGCCATGCCTACAGCCAAGGGAGCTAACTCTAGAGAAATATCTGAAGCATGGCTCCACACAGCTCCTGCAGGCCCCTAAACCTTCTCCAGGCGCTATTCTCAAAGAGAGGAGCATAGGGACCAACTGAATGACATCAAAAACAGCTCAAGGAGCCAGGAGAATAGAGGTGACAATGAGAAAGGACAGTGAGTTTGAGCCATAAACACACCCCGGGGAGCCACAGCTCGGTAGGGCTGGCACAGGTCCAGACTAACCCTGAGTTAGTCTACACTGCATCCAGGTACCCCGAGGGACACAAAGTGTATGTCTGGCCTTCTTCCTGCAAAGGTGATCTCTATGCCCCAGCAGGGAGCCAGGCACTCTGCTGTTAGGGATATGTTCCTGGGCCTGGGGGCAGCCGAGAAATGTGTTGTTTTGCAGTTCCTTCAACACTGTGGACATTCATAAAATTAATTTGCTAAGCGAGGAGATAAATCCAATGCTGTGTTCCCATGGCAACACCTCCCATGCTGCCCAATTTCAGTCTTGGGATTTTATGGGAAGCCATCCTTCCTGGTCCAGCTGCTTCCCTGGCCGCTCAATCAGGGCCCAGGAATGGGGCAGCGGGTGGGGTGGGGGTGGGGGCAGCTCCAATTGAGGAATGTGGGTCTGGAATTCGAGCTGCTGAGAAATCATTTCTCCCACCCAGCCCTCGGTCTCCTTTTGGGTTTTCCTGGAGAGCTGTGGGAGACCTTGGATCCAGATGAGGTCATCCATGCCTGCAGGTCCTGGCAGGCCCAGCCCAGGCCCAGGGTACCCCCTACTAGGAGGCCAGCCAAAAGCTATGTCCTGCACAGGACCCAGACCTAGCAGAGGCTTTGTCCCATCTCAAGGGCTCCTGGCCCAGGGTAGGTCACCCCAGGGGAACAGAGGCAGGAAGGTGACACAGTAGGGAGTGAGCTCAGACAGTAGCAAGGACCCTGCACCACCCAATCTGTGACTTCCACATTTGTGTCCTAGGGGCTTGGCTCCCATCAGTGGGGGTGCCTGCAGGAGGCACGACCAGCTCCTCCCCTGTCTGCTGAGAGTTTTCTAGAAGCTCTGCAGATCAGCTGTCTGAGAGGCTGGCAGCTTCCCCACCCTGCTCAGGGACAGCAGCTGTGACTACAGCAAGGAGAAACAAGCTACTTGGCCTCAGAGAGTGCAGCCCTGCAGCCCTGCAGAGACTACTACGAAGCACAGAAACTGGCACCAGCTCTTTAATCTGCCTGAAACTGGCACCAGCTCTTTAATCTGCCTGTTCTGATTGTGGTAATGAGGCTCTCAGGAGCCAATGGTATTAATCCCTTTCTGGATATCCCCATAAGTGGTGTGGAAATCAGTACCAGAAACAATCACATCTTGTTGGCATAGCAGGAGCTAGGCACACACAAGCAGCCTGCATGTATGTCCCTGAGCACTGGGGGTCAGGGACAGGTAGATAGCCTTCTATAGGGGGCGGGGAGAGGGGAAGGGCAGGGAACAGGGAATAGAGATGTGGGCTTAGTAGCTAGGCTTCCCAGGATTGCCAGTGTCCTCCTCAAGCTGACAAGAACACAGTTTACAAAACAAGTTCAGAAAATCCACACTAGAAAAATGCGATAACTAGTACACACGGCGTGGCTGTGAGACAGGAGGGGCGGGGCAGCCCAGGACTGAGAGACTCAGGCGACTTCACACCTCAAGGAAAGGAGCTCAGACATGATGGCATCAGACATGGCCGCTGAGCGTGCCTGCCCACATCCCACAGGGAGCTGGGTTTGACCCGCCATGCACATCTGGCTCAGATGTGGCCACAGCCTCCCCCAAGCCATGTGAATACACTGCATAGTCCCCCGTGGTGCATGCTGGTCCCTGTGGACCTGGGGTCTGTGGGTTGACTTTCCAGATTCAGCTGGTCACAGAGAAAGAAGGGTATTAAAAAAAAAAAAAAGCCACGTTGCCAAGGAGACCACTTCAAACACATTTTATAAGGTTGTGGAAAGTATACGTTCCCCTGGGGTTGGGTTACATCCCAGAGGCCCAGACAACATGCTGTTCATGTGAATGAGGTTCAACCTCTCCCTCATCTCCAGTCAATGAAGGCCCAAGCTGACTGATGTTGAGGCTGCCCTGGGCAGGCACCTTCTTAGAAACTTTTCTGCATTGATGACACTGGGGACTTAAGAAGAAGCTGGTCCCAGCCCAGCCCCACTGCTTGAGATTCCCCCAAGGTAACCGGCAGACCATAGACTGTCCTCAAACAGCAGATCCTTCTGAAAGATCAAGAGGAACCCTGAGGTCAAATCTCACACTTTCACCAGAGAGGCATGAAGAGAGGGAGGGCCACATGAGCTACACAAAGCAGAGTGGGCCATGGCCTGTTATTCTCGAACTCGGGGGTGGGGGTGGGGGTGGGGGGTGGGGTGCTAAGGCAGGCAGCCGCTTCCAATTCAAGGCCAAACCACCAATCTACAGAGTGTGAGAGGCTCTGTCTCAAAAAGCCAAAGAGAGGATGGGGAAAGACACCTTAGCTGACAAAGTGCTTATGGTCCAAGCGTGAGGACCTGAGTTTGATCCTCGGCACCGACAGTAAAGGGTGTAGCAGCATATCCTTGTAAACCCAGGATTGAGGAAGTAGAGACAAGAGGGTCGATGGGGCTGCATGACTTCATTGGGATTCTTCTCTTCCCCCTTTTTCCCCCTCACTGAGACAAGGCCACATAGCCCAGGTTGACCTAGAACTCCCAATCCTCCTGCTTCAGTCTCCCAAACAGTGGGATTGTAGGCGGGTACCATCACGCCCAGCATACCTTCACTTCTCACTTTGAAGATGGAGTCCTACAGACGCTGAGAAGAGTATCGCACGGAGGCCATGTTCATGACCAAACATATGATTCAGAAAGATTCAGAACAAAGGACTTTCAGTACTACAGACAGGAGAGGAGGGTAAGGCTAGGGGCAGATGCCCTTGTGACAGGCATGCTAGAAGTTCTGTATAGCTCCACCGTGGTGTCAGCCATCATCCCAGTCCTCGAAGCCTGTGAGCTAACCTTGTTCTACTGGATGATTTGTCAAATAGATGCCCCTGACATGATTGTACCTTTCTTTCTAAAATGGTCAGGGATGGCCTCTTGGGTTAGAGGTCTGTGTGGCACCAACCCCACCAACACACACACACACACACACACACACACGCGCGCGCGCGCGCATAGTAGTTCAAAGGCTCTGGCCTTGGCCTGCACACAGGCCTGAATCTTGAAGATTGAGGTACTGGGATGGAGGAAGTGGGCTCATTCTAGTCTTGATGAGAACAACTATTTGCCTTACCCATGGTTCTAGTAGTCTCTCCTCTTTGCATGTATTATTACATTCATGTACTTCTGTGTGTGTTAGTATGTATGTATGTTAGTGTATACGTATATGCTCGTGAATGTGTATGTATGTTTGTGTATGTATGTCTGTATGTGTATATGTGTACGCTTGTGAGTGTATGTGTATGCGTCTGTATGTGTGTATATGTTTGTGTGAGTATATGTGTTTGTATGTATATGTATGTTTGTGTATATTTGTGTGTCTCTGTGTGTGTGTATGCTTGTGAGTATATGTGTATATGTGCATATGTGTGTTGTTTGTGTTTGTGTATGTTTCTGTGTGTTTGTGTATGTATGTGTTTATGTATATATGTGTGTATATATGTGTTTGTGTGTATGTACCTTTGTGTGTATGTATATGTTTTTCTGTGTGTTTGTGTCTGTGTGTATGTGTGTGTGTGTGTGTGTGTATTTGCATGCTTATGTGCATATGCAGCATATGTTTGTGTTTATGTGTATATATGTTATGCAACGCCATCATACCTGCCATCGTTTTTTCAGGAGAGACTTTTGTTCTCAACAACAGACAACCCCGTGGCATGGGTGTGAGGTTATCGTGCCAACTCTCCCACAGAGATTCTTGGGGGGTGATGTGGAGGATGTGGGGTGAAATGGTGCTAAGGGGGGCAGAGAACAAACCAAAGCCGTGCTGGCTTCCACTCAGGTCCACCCAGAGCCCACTGGCATCAACAGCCTGCATAGGGCTCACCTCTGTGATGATGTAGAAGTCATCCCCAGGCTCCCCCTGCACAACGATTTTCTCTCCGTCTTCAAACTGCACGGGCTCCAGGGCATCAGCGACAGTCAGGCGTTCCCACTTCTCCAGGGACTCTGCAGGAAGACACAAGGGTTCACAGGCTACCCTTCACTACCATGGAATCCTTGGATGCTTTCTTAGGAAGCCCAACTCTCAGATCCCTGAGGTGATCAGATACTATGCTCCTCAGAGGTGACAGATAATACTGCAGCAGAAACCACAAAATGCTGAAGTGCCAGATCTGATCTTCAACACAGGGGCTGGCACCTCTCACCATTAGGTTCTATCCAAGATGTACTCTGTATGTAAGCAGCTTGTGGTAGCACAGGTCTCCATCCCAGCTACTCAGGAGGTTAAGGCAGGAGTGTTACACTCAAGGCACACCTAGGACACAGAGTGTACTCAAGAGCACTCTATAACTTCGTGAGATTTGTATCTCAAAATAAAAAGTAAAAAGAAGTCTGAAGATGGAACTTAGCAGTAGAGCACCTGCCTAGAATCCCCCAGTGAGGCGCTGGGGTGTGGCTCAGTGGTAGAGCCTCTGCCTAGAATCCCCCAGTGAGGGGCTGGGGTGTGGCTCAGTGGTAGAGCCCCTGCCTAGCCTGTGTCAGGCCCTGGGTTACATTCTCAGCACAGAAATATAAAATAAAATACATCTGACTCCTATTTAATTTTTTTCTTGGGAGATGCACTTTGAAAACCGCACTGACTCTGTAATATAAACAGTAGGTACTAAATATTAAGTCAATATTTTTTTAAGAGAGAAGTTACTTTCTTTACAAAAGAGCAAGACTAAGTGTATGTATTTGTTCGTGTGTGTGTGCGTGTGTTTACAAACAATGGAATCAAGCACCACATACCCGAGTTGCACAACTACTGCATACTTTACATACTCAGCAAAGGAAGCAGGATTGTTCCACTCAGGAGCAACTGCCTCAAAGCAGGCAAGGCCTGGGAGCTGTGTTTGCTTAGGTATACATGCATGTGGAGGTCCAAAGTTGGTGTCAGGGATCGCTTTCCATCGCTTTTCCACCTTATTTAGTGAGTCAAGGTCTCTTAGTTGAATCCAGAGCTCACTGATATGACTAGTCTCTCCCTTGCTAGGTTGCTCTGGGATCTCATGTCAGCTTTCAGAGATTTCAATATAGGCAGGTTCCCACACCCACCTAGCATTTATGTGGGTGCTGGGTTCCAAACTCTGGTCCTCACGCTTGCATTGCAAGCATTTTAACGACTAAGACATCTCTCCAGCTTCTTGGGGTTTGGTTTGGTTTTGAGACAAGGCCTCAGTATCTATTCCAGGTTGAGTTTGAACTCACAGTTAGCTTCAATTGTCAACCTAAATAATTAGAATAATCCGGGAAGAGAGTCTCAGTGAGGGATTGTCTAGGTCAAGCTGGATTGTGTCCATGTCTGTGGGGGATTGTCTTCACTGCCTTAACAGATGTGGGAAGAGACAGCCTAAAAGCAGGCGGCACCATTCCCTAGTTTTGGATCTTGGGCTACGTAAGAGTAGAGAAGGCCAGCTGAGTGCTAAGCACAAACACATTCACGCTCTCTCTCTGCCTTTGAGTGTGTATGTGACATGACCAGCTGTCACAAGCTCCTGCCAATGTGACTTCTCTGTGAGAAGCACTAGCCTAGAACTCCCTCTCTCCCCTAAATTGCTTTTGGTAAGGTATTTTATCACAGCAACAGAAATGAATCTAGGACACACCCTGGGTAGCGGTGGCTAGTCCTACAGCAGTCCTCCTGCCTCAGCTTCCTGGATGCTGGGTTTGCAAGCTTGAGCCACTGTGACCAGCACTGAAGTTCTGGTACACAGAAGGGACACACCTGCCACTATTTTAGGGAAAAGATAGTTAATTCTGATGCTGAGTTTATCTTTAAATGCTTATAAATGCAGCAGGCCCCTGAATCCAGCACACAGTTTCCCTTCCCCAGCCCCCAGAGAGGAAGGAAAACAGAAGACAGTGGGCATTTTCTGTGAGAAAACCACGGTCACCTTTTTAAACTATACCCCACTCCCTACTGCCACGCAGCGAAAAGAAACCTTTCTGGCCTCCGCTTCAACACTACATATGTAGGCCAGCTGCTAAAAATAAAAATGGAAAAAGGCATTCATTTTAGATCTAGGTTAGCAGGGAAATGTGCTTCCTTTAAATCCCCTGCCCGTACCCCACGCTGCAAAGGGTCACATTTCCAATGAACCCCAGGCTTCGGGGAACCCTGCTGTGCAGCACTAAGTCATACTCCAGCCAGAGCAGAGGCTCCACATCTCTTTCTTCTTCTCCTCCGCCTCTCTTCTTGCTTTCTCTCCTCCCCTCTCATTTACGGAGACACAGTCTCAAAAGTAGCCAAGCCCAGCTTTAGGACTTTTATAGTCTTCCTGCCTCACCTTCCTGAGTACTAGGCTTACAAACTTATACTGCCACCTGTGTCTTGCTGCAGCTTTCCTTAAAATGTGTTTGACTGCACATACTGGCTCCAGTCCGTAAACTCAGCACTTGGAAGATGGAAACAGATCATAGAGCTTTAACGACAGCCTTGACTGTATAGTGAGTTCGAAGCCAGCTTGGACTGTGTGGTGGTTTGAGTAAGAACAGCCCCAGAGGCTCATTTGTCTGAGTGCTTGGTCATTAAGAAACAGTGCCACTGGAAAGGGATTAGGAGGCATGCCTCTGTTAAAGGCGGTGTGGCCTTGTTAGACAGAGTGTGTCACTGGAAGTGAGCTTTGGGGTTTCAAAAGCCCAGTGTCTTTCTTCCGCTGCTTTCCAAACCAGACTCTACAGCTCTCAGCTAACATGTGTGCCTGCATGCTGCCATGCTACCCACCATGAGGATAAAGGACTAAACCTCTGAAACTGCAAGCAACCCCAAATTAAATGCTTCTTTTTCTGAAAGTCACCTCAGTCGTCTGTATCTCTTTACAGCAATGAAGCAATGCACATTATCCACTGTGGAATCAGATCATTTTTGAGCAAAATTATAGTCTGTGTCAGAAGAAACAGGTGCAGAATGACATTGGAATGTTACTGTGGAACACGGTGTGTGACTGAGGCTGCAGTCAGAACGCTCATATTCAGGTGAGGAACGTGGCTCAGAGTAGAGCCCCTGCCCAGAAACCCCAGTGAGGGGCTGGGGTGTGGCTCAGTGGTAGAGCCCCTGCCTAGAATCCCCCAGTGAGGGGCTGGGGTGTGGCTCAGTGGTAGAGCCCCTGCCTAGAATCCCCCAGT
>NW_021627520.1:0-49230 GCF_004785775.1 Grammomys surdaster | reverse complement strand
GTCATATAGTACTGCAAAATGTATTTAGTCCAAAATCTAGAGTCCTCACAGTTTTGTAGTCTCAACACTATTTAAAAGTTCAAGTCTCTTCTGAGACTTAAGGCAATCTCTTAATTGTACCCCTCTATAAAATCAAAAACAAATTACATAATTCCAACATTCAATGGCACAAAATAGACATTGCTATTTTAAAGAGAGACGTGGAATAGTAAGGAAATACTTGATCAAAGCAAGACTGAAGTCTGCGAGGCAAGCTCCAAAGCTTGTAGTTCCGTATTAGATGTCAAAGGAAGGCTCTGCTCCTCCAGCTTTGTTACCTGTAAAATACATCTCTCTGGGGCTGGTTCCACTTTCTGCATTCAGGTCTCCTTGGTACATAACCCACAACTCTGGCATCTCCAACATCTTGGTGTCTCCAACACAATTTAGGTTTCCTATAATGGCTTCCCAGTATCTCTTGCCCTGACACATGATGCCTGACTTGGACAGCCCTTTCCTCTTCATGGAAGAACATTCCATGACCTGTTTGCTCACAGATTCTTTGTGACTCTAAAGCCAGCATCACATGGACAACACTGCCAAGTTTGGTTCTGGATGGATTCTGGCCTCCTAGAACAGCAGCAGCTTAGCCAGGTGGGCTCTTATGTTGAAGGGACTTCCTTTATTCTGATGCAAATTTGCCCTCTCCTAAAAGGCACTAATCTCCTTATCAGTGGCAGCCTTTCTTCTGCACAAGCCTTCACTATTAACTTGGTTTATTTCGTTTTTAATTGTGCATGTGTGTATATGAGTGTGGATGCCCTTGGAGGCTAGAGGTATCAGATCCCCTAGAACTGGAGTTACAGGTGGCTATAAGCAACCTGGTATCGGTACTGGGAATCAAATTCGGGTCCTCTGGGAGAACAGTAAAAAACTGCTTAATGACCAAGCTACCTCTCCAAGTTGATTGTAACATTTACCTTGCCAGTATCCTTTTCCTCTCTGAACCCTACATTTTGTATTTCCTTCTTTCTTTCCTGCTCGCTGTTTTTCATTGTAGACTGTGTAAGAGTAATTACTAATAACTATGCAACAGAATCAATATTAGGCTGTCTTGAAGTTTCCTCCACCAAAAATTTGGTCCATTAATTTTAAATTCAGCCTCAGGCACATTCTTTAGACAAGGGCAGAAAGCAGCCACCTTCTTTGCCAAAATATTACAGAACAGTCTCCAGTCCAGTTGCTAACACTGTCACTCTATGAAACCTCTTGAGCTGAAGAGGCTTCATCACTACTGTCTTCCAAGCTCTTCTTACTATGACCAATATGCTTACAATGTTCAACTGCTTTTCTAGTCCAAAGTCCTGAAGTCTTTCACAACACTCAAAAAAGCCACATGTTCAGGTCTGTCACAACAATATCCCACCTCTGATACTAACTTCTATATTATGATATGACCATGAGGCTATGGGGGACAGGGTGTGAAATGTGGTAGTTTCAATGTGATCCCCTCATAAGTCTCTGACATTTAGATATATGGTCCCTAGTTGGTGGCTGTTTAGGGAGGATTAGGAGGTGTGGCCTTGCTGGAGGCGGAGTGTCATGTGACTTCAAGTTAGCTCTCTCTGCTTTCTGCCTGTGGGTCAAGATATGCCTGCTGCCTGTCACCTCCAATCTGCCATCATAGACGCTTATCTCTGAAGCCGCAAGCCCCAAATAAACGTTCTGTCGTGGTGTTTTGTCACAATAGAAAAGTAACAAGACACCACCGTCTGCAACTTCAGCAGAAAAGCAGTACATTGGCTTGATGAGAGACGGCGGGAGCTTTAGAAAACACTTTTGCAGAACATGTCTAGGTTTCTGGTGGATTTTTTTACATTTTATTTTGTGTGTATGGGTATGTTTCTGTCCACCACACGCATGACTGGAACTCATGCCAGCAAGAAGAGGGTATCAGATCCCTTGCAAATGGAATTATAGATGGCCATGAGCTACTGTGTAGGTGCTGGGAACCAAACCTGGGTCTTCTGGAAGAGCAGCCAGTGTTCCTAACCGTTAAGCCATTTCTCCAGCCCCAGTTTTCTGTTTGGTGCTCGCTCTCTCCCTCTCCCTCTCCCTCTCCCTCTCCCTCTCCCTCTCCCTCTCCTTCTTTCTCTCTTCCTTTCTTTTAAGCTGTCATGTATCCAAGGTCTGGCCTCATATTCACTATGTAGCCAAGGATGACCTTGAACTCCCAATTCTCCTGTCTCTGCCTCCAGAGTGATGGTATTACAGACATGTGCCACCGTGCCTGGTTTATGTGATGCTGATGGTCAAACCCAAGGTGTGTTTCTGCAGAAGCCAGAAGACAACCCCTGGATTCATTCATTTCTTGGACATTGCCTACCTTAGTTTTTGAGACAGAGTCTACCAGTGAACCCAGAGACCATTGATTTAGGCTCAACTGGCTGGCCCGTGAGTCCCAGGGAATTGCCTGTCTCCTTCTCCCCAGCACTGAGATTATATTCATGTGCCATCATGGTTTTTGGGGGGCTAAGGTCCTGATGCTTGATTAACAAATATTTTACTCAGTGAGCTATTGCCTAGCCCCCTCTATGTAATTTATGGCACACATTGTGGTATGTATAGGTCCTCAGATGATGTCTGCAGAAGAGATCATGGGCTCTGCAGTGGAAGAAGTGGCTGGCTGCCATAGGAAGAAACACACACACACGCACACACACACATACATACATACATACATACATACATACATACATACATACATAAGCTGGGGACTGAGGATGCTGTGTGGTGGGTCAGAACGGGTTAGCCTTCTCTGGTTGGTTCTGAGTTGCATGTGATTCATGAAGTGTTGGGAATTCAGGCCAGCTTGCAGTGCTAATTGACCCCCAGCCATGCAGCTCACCACTGCGGAGGATATAAGCAGGCACTCACGATGCTGGGCTAGCTAGGGGATCACCATGCAGATACATAGTAATCATTAGCAGTACGGTGTTCTTGAAAATGTTGGGAAAGTCACTGAGTGTCTCTGGGCTCCCCTCCTGTCCCCAGTTTCTAATTGGAAGAAAGCATGTGTGGGTTACCATCTGGGCTGGCAGCCCATCCAAGGAGACAACTCGACTCCCCAAGTCCAACTTGGAGGAGGCTGAGGTCCATTAGTCTGGGAGAAATATGCTGATGTATAGGACTGGGACTTGGTGAGGGAGGGCATCCAGCTACTTCCCATTGCAGTGCTATTGTGAAGTTCAATTTTACTTACAAACCCTCAGGAGGTTGGTTTGTTTGTTTGTTTGTCTGTTTGTTTTAAACCATATAAAGCATCAGATGCCACTAACTTTAGGAAGTATCAGACTCAAGAGAATCTTTCCAGAGGGAAGTGAGCTGAGCTCTCCTCACCTGGGGAAGGTGCTGAGGTGGCAGAACCAGATGAAGCTCTCACTGAGATGAGACCCTCAGCTCAGTTCTGCTGTCCTGCAGGGACACGCCTCTTCCTCCCTCCCCTCTCGGAGGAACTGGTGGGTGGATGGTGCGTTAGGCGGCTTTGGGTGCAGCTGATCCACACAGTGTGGGCTCAGCCTTGCTTTTAATAGCACCACTCACTTCCAGGAGGAGGAAATGGGACCACTTAGGCTGTGCGGAGAGAATTCCATTAATGTTCGCCCTGACCTTACTAACTCCAGTGTCATTAGCAATGTATACATTTTCAGAATCCCCTTAATGCCAAAAAGCGGTAATGGGTATCTGTTATGCTGGTTAATGAGCCGTAAAATGAACCAGCCCTGATTTGTTTCCCCCGCTGTCAGCCCCCTGGTTAAGTAATGTCCAGGATGGGAGGAAGGCCGAACATCTCCCCAGACTCCAGCTAAGACCTCAGGCTTCTCTAATCACGGTTGATTAGAAGATAAAAATATTTACACATACCTCATTCTTCATTATCTCAGCTTTTTTTTCTAAGTAATTAGTTTCTTCTGCATCATTTTGGGAGAATGTTCACACCATCGATCTCTGTTGTTGTAATTATGAGCGTCCTGGGTCAGAGCTGAGCTGAGTACAAGTCTCTTCTCAGGGCAACCTCAGCCGCTTCTGCACTGGTTCTAAATATCCTCCTGGGCTGGGCTCCTTTCTCAGCACCGTCTGCTCTCACCCATATCCTGCGAGATGCTTGTGGACTCTTACTTGTCCAGGCCCCAGACCTCCACCATGTTAGCAGGAGTCACGAGGCAAATTTGAAAGCAGGGCACGATATGGAACATCAATAATCCTGCACACTCAGGAAGCAGAGGTGTGAGGCTCCGTAAGTTCAAGATCACCCTAAGCCACATAGGGAGTTCAAAGCCAGACTGGGTCATATGAAACCCTCCCTCTCAAGACATTTGAGACCCCACACACACCCACATCTATTACGTAAGCGCGTTCTGTTGGTCAATCTCGAACTGATGCGGGCACAAGTACACAACTTTCTGAAATGTATACTCAGCACCATCTCTTCAGAAGCAGGGTCATTTTGAAAACTAGCTTTGTGAGTAATTACATCATATTCTAATAATTTCCATAAGTCATTTATCTTTATACCATCAAATGCTGAAAACATAAAATTTTCCCTCAAAGGAATATATGCCAGCAACATCTTTAGAGATGAAAATCCCATGTGCGTGTGTGTGTGTGTGTGTGTGTGTGGCCAGAGATCAAACTTGGATTTTGTTTCTCAAAAGCTATCCATGTTGATTTTTTTTGCGACTGAGTCTCTTACTTGCTTGGGGCTTGCCAATTCATCTAGGCTGTATGTCACCCCTATCCCCAGCCCCACTCCCCAGGCTGGGATGGAAAACTTGCAACACCAAGTTCAGCTTTTTGTGTAGACTCTGGGGATTGAACTCAGACTGTCACACTTCCAAAGAAAGCACTTCACTATTTGGCCCCCAGCCCAGGGATAGACGCTTCTCTGACCTTATGTTATCTGTTTGTTTCTCCTTGTAGGTAACAATAAACAGTGTCTTAGTCAGGGGTTCTATTCCTCCATAAAGCATGACCAAGAAGCAAGTTGAGGAGGAAAGGGTTTATTCAGCTTGCACTTCCACATTGCTGCTCATCACCAAAGGAAGTCAGGACTAGAACTCACACGGGGCAGGAACCTGGAAGCAGGAGCTGATGCAGAGGCCATGGAGGGATGCTGCTTACTGGCTTGCTTCCCCCTTGTTCAGCTTGCTTTCTTGAAGAACCTAAGACGACCAGCCCAGGGATGCTACCACCCACAATGAGCCCTCGTCCATCCATTACTAATTGAGAAAATGCCTTACAGCTGGATCTCAAGGAGGCATTTCCTCAAGGGAGGCTCCTTGCTCTGTGATAACTTCAGCTAATGTCAAGTAGACACACAAAACCAGCCAGTACAAACAGCTTTGGGGAGGTGGGCGTCCTAGTAGTTTCAATGACTCGGGCACCTGTGTAGAGTGACACCTTTGTGAGTTTCCTCAGAAGCCCACGGAGTGACAGAACCAGGAGAAGGAGGAGCGTAACGATCCTCTAACCTCTGGACAGGATGCCTGGGCCACTCCCGTCATCGTGTTGCTTCCCCGTTTCCATCCGTTCCTTCACCCCTCAGATATCACTGTTCTGATTTCTACCACCACAGACTGCTTTTTCCTGACATAGGCTTTCCTATGGACCGAGCTGGTGGGAGCCTGATCTCATGTGCAAGCATGTGCATGCACTCATGTGTATGTGTGTATGTGTCTGTGTGTCTGTGTGTGTGCATGTGTTTATGTGTGTGCGTATGTATGTATGTATGTATGTATGTGTGTGTCTGTGTGTGTGCATGTGTGTATGTGTATGTATGTCTCTGTGTGTATGTGAGTGTGTAGAGGTGCACATGTGTGTGTAAAGGATGACCTTGAGTTTCTGTCCTCAGGTTCCATCTATCTTTTCTCTCCCCATCCCCTCACCGCTCCCTTCCTCCCTCCCTCTTTCTTCCTCTCTCTCTCTCTCTCTCTCTCTCTCTCTCTCTCTCTCTCTCTTTCTTTCTCTTTAAGTCGGGACATTCAGTGGCCTATAACTTACCAAGTAGGCTAAGCTAGCACCTGTCTTTGCTTATCCAGTACTGGGATTACAAACACGTGACACTATGCCCAGCTTTTCTAAAATGTGGTTTCTGAGGATCCAACTCAGGTCAGTGTGCTTGCACCACCAACTAAACTATCTTCTGAGTCCTTTTATTTTCTGAGACGGGGTCTTATGTATCTCAGGCTAGACTCCAAGTTGCTGCTTAGATAAGGATAGCCTTGAACATCTCTGACTGCTTGCCTCTACCTCCCAAGTGCAGGGATTAGAAATGAGACCAACATACCAGGTTTATGAAGTACTAGGGACCCTGTACTCTACCAATGGGCTCCATGTGATCAGCCTCTGATAGAGGTCTCAGCCCCTGTCACCACAGCAGCCTTTGGAGCAAGTAGTGAAGACAGGCTCCCCTAGGGTCTCCTAGTGGCCCATCCCGGGCCCCTCTGTCGCACTGGCTCCATCACAGGGGTCAGGAGTGCAACACAGGCAGTTAGAAATTTAGGAAATCAGAAAACAATGCATTCACAGACAAGAGTAGGTCATAGACAAACTGGGAAGATAGAGTCCAGGTCAGCATCCCACTCAGAGGGTATTCACGAGAGACAAGGGACTCCCACCAACACTTCAAGTAGCCATTCACCAAGGATCCCAGGGGATAACAGAGTACTGAGCCAACGGTTAAGAAACATTTTCTCCAGTCGTGTTGGGCCAACCCTTTCTCCCAGGGAGAGAGACAAGAAATGAGCAAGCCGAGCCAAGGAGCGGCGGGGCTGTGTGGCGTTTAGGAGATGGGTGGGTGTCTTAGTTTGGGTTTCCTCGCTGTGAACAGAGACCATGACCAGGGCAAGTCTTATAAAGGAAAACATTTAATTGAGGCTGGCTTACAGGTTCAATCCATTATTATCATGACAAGAAGCATGGAGGCCCGCAGGCAGACATGGTGCTGCAGCAGGAACTGAGAGTTCTACATCTGGTTCCATAGGCAGCAGAAGGAGACTGTGTTCCACACTGAGTGTAGCTTGAGCATATATGAGATGGCAAAACCTGCCCCTACAATGACATACTTCCTCTAACAAGACTATAATTTCTTGGCCACCCTATGAGCCAAACATTCAAACATATGAGTCTATGGGGTCAGTACCTATTCAGACCACCACAGTCTGAGAGGCTCCAGGCCCTACTGTGCACACGGGGTCCAGCCATATGGACATGGATCTGCAGCTGGGTACATGACCCTGCTCAGTGACTCTTCACAATAGGTTCACAGGTCTATGGCTGACTAGATCTTTACCACTCCTCGAAGCAAAAAGGATGATGCCTACCTACTGGACAGAAAGGTCTTGGCTAGAAAGCTTCCTGAGGCTTTTGGAGAAGTTTGGTATTCTGGTTTTCTGGTAGTGGCTAGCATTCTTGCAACACACACACACAAGTTCCCATGGCAACATATGCAGGCACACTTCACAAGTGTTCAGTGCATGCAAGTGCATGGATGCCTGCATCCATGTGCATGTCTGGAGCAAAAGTGTGCCCAACAGACCCTGCAAGCGCCTCCTATCTGCATCCCAGGATATGTGCTAATTTCCTTGTGATGGGGTCCTGAATGGTACCCAGTGGTAGGGTGGGTTAGAATACATTCCCAGAGGTTATGCAGAAGATACACTACCAACACCGGGCAATAGAGAATATAGAACACAGATGGTGGTTGCCTGTCCTTATAGCTCCTCTCCCTCGCCAGGTTCTCAGGACCCCATTGTCAATCACATTCTACAGCCATGACTCATCCCTGGAGCCCTTACTCTGAATAGCTGAATGACCAGAGATTCTATATTCTCTACTGTCCAATGTTGCTGGGATATATCCTCTGGGCAGCCTCTCGGAAGCATTCGTGCCCACCTCATAACTGGGTACCAGTAAGGGTCCCATCACATACTCTGGAAGGCAGATAGGAATGTAGGAGGCGCTTGTAGGATCTGCTTGGCATACTTTTGCTCCAGACATACACACATATGCAGGCATACATGCATGTGTATGCATTAAACAGGGGACTTCCCCCACCAAGTAGCCTTGAGCACCCTCTGCCCTGTCTAGCCTCGGTTTACTCACTTGCCCTCTTTGGCCATAGATCAGAGTAGAGCTCGTGGTCAGTTTTAACTCAGTGGGCAGAGGACTCAGTAGCATTTGTTGAAGTCCTGGCCACATTTTCCCTGCATCCCGCGGTTTCCTGACAAAAGGGAACACGTTAGCTCTCCAAATGGTCTCACCTCTTGCTATTTTTGCAGAAGGCCTGAACGCAATTGTTAAAAATAGAAATAACGAGGGAAAGCAAGGCTTCTAACCTTGAGTCACAGGCCAGGACAGCTCCCAGCATCCTCTCTGGGCCGGATGATAAATGATCATCGAGCCACATTTGTCCTTGGCTAATTTATCCTTGGCCTGGAGAGAAAGTTTCTGACTTTTTCTTTTCTTTATAAAGGAGAGCTGGAAAGGTGTCTGTGGCAGAAAAACTCTGCCTATTTTTTTCCCCTGTGTGTCATGCCCTGGCAGGCGCTTCCTGCAGTCTAGTCCAGGTGCTCTGCAGCCTAGCATGAGAGCTAGCTGGGAGCCAGCGTAATGCACCAATCTCAGGATGCAAGCCGCACACAACTCTGTTCTAAGCTAACTGCATCCGATGAAGAGTGAGAAGAACCCTGGGAGACTAGGTGCCTGGGATACTGATGTTAATAAATCTGACGGCTCTAGGTACCTCAGGGTGAGGCTAAATGGAGGTGGACAGGACTCCAGCATCCTGGGGGAAGGAGCTTGGTGCAAGAGAAGGTAGGAAGACCTGCACTGAGAAAGCCTGAGCCTCCCAGATACCACCTGCCTCAGAGTTCAAGGGCAATGCACCTCCTTTTACTACATCATACCCACCATGGTCTGTGCTCCAACTGGAGTCTCAGACCGTAGAGAGAGGGCAGGTCCCATCTATGGCACCTGTGAGTGAGCTGAAACATCACCCTTGGGCCTAAAGCAATACTGTTGGTCTCCAAGGATTTTGACTTGCACCAGGACTCAGCCTAGACTCATGACCATGCTTCTGCCTTCAGATGTGACATACATAGACTTTCCTCAACTCTGGTTCTCTTAAGAAACATGTGAAAGAGCTTTGTTCTAAGTGAGACTGAGACTGGGAGCCCAGGACATGAAGTCAGCTCAGTATACAGTAGGGCAGCAGCAAAACCACCATGCAAGTGCCTGGAGCAGCTAGAGATAAGGCTTCTCCATGTTAAATGCCTTATACATGTTACTCCTGCAGGAGATGAATGTCTCAAGGCTGCCAGAGACACTTGACTCTACCAAACCTCCTGTTTAGCATCTATGTACATAAGATTGTTGTGACTGTTGGGTGTATGTGGCTCCATGTGTGTACACACCTGTATACACAAGACATGGCTGTCTGTGCACAGAGGCCATAGACACACACAGATGTGTGTACATATTTGACATACACACACACAAAAGTACACATAAGTTGCTTCTGTATGTATGCATGTGTATCGTATGTGGTCCTTTGTACATACATACAGGTGAGCGTGTGTGTGTGTGTGTGTGTGTGTGCACGTGTGCCTGATCACATATTCATCTCTATGGCTTTCAAGCTCCATACTATCCAGTGTTGGTCAGCATCCTTCATGAAGCCCCAGGGAATACATGCTTGCCAACTCCACAGCACCCGAGCATCATTCTCGATCTTATCACAAGGAAATGACCACATTCTCCCAAGGGAGGCAGATGAGGGATGCAGAAGACACGTGGAGGGGCTCTCTTGGGCACACGCTTGCTCTAGGCATGCGAGTGTTAGCATGAATTGAACATGAGTGGAGTGTGCCTGTTCATACACGTATATGTAAACACATATGTGTGGTATGTGTTGCAGTGTGCTAACCTAAGCCACTCCCTGAGAACCAGAAGGTTTATTTTCTCCACTAAACCTCTTGAAGGAGAAGTCTCTTGGCTGGCTATCCCTGAAAAAATCAAGAGTCTTTAAAAGTAAGAGAAAGAGTTGGGGCCTGTCGTAGTCAAGTTTCTATTACTGTGAAGAAACGCCATGACTATCCCTCTCTCTCTTTTTTAAATGAATTAATGTATTTATTCTTTTTTCTCCCAGGAGGACTGCTCTAACTAGAGACACAGGTGAGACCCCCTCCTCAACCCCTATGCAGGCTGGGACCCCACAGAGACCAGCAGACATGGACCCTGCCCTGCCCTGTCAGGGCCCATCTCCCTTCCTGCTTGCACCTCCACCTATATTTGTTGCAGATTGCCATGTCTGCCTCACCCCCACCCCACAGCTCTGTCTGTCTCCCAGGAGGCCTGCTCTAACCATAGCAACTCTTATAGAAGAAAACATTTAATTGGGGATGGCTTACAGTTCAGAGGTTCAGTTCATTATAGTCATAGCAGAAAACATGGCAGCATGCAAGCAGACATGTGCTGGAGAGGTAGCTGAGAATTCTACATCTGGATTGGCAGGCATCCCTGAGAGACAAAGAGAGGGAGAGGGAGGGAAGGAGGGAGGGAGGGAGGGGGGGGGGAGGGAGGGAGGGAGGAGAATGGGCCTGTGTTGAGCATCTGAAACCTCAAAGTCCACCCACTCCCAGTGACATAAGTCTGCCAACAAGGTCACATATACTCCAACAAGATCACACTTCCTAATAGTGTCACCCCTTGTGATCACATAAGCAGCCATTTCCATTCACACTACCACAGGGTGGTGAAATGCCATGCAGCCATGAGACTGTTGCCTAGAAAGTCCTCCCAGGCCAACCCTTGGTGGAACATTCCACCATCAGCATGGAGGGAGGCCATACCTCATTACAAAGGTTTACAGCAATGGAAACAGGCTTTGTGAGGGTCTCAGGTTTCCCATAAGGCAGGAACATGAAATAAGGATGCACCGTGTGCTCAGATGATACCCAGCCCTGCACAGTTGTCCACACTGCTCAAAGTGCTTTTCCTTTGTATTTTCTAGACAGTGGATTAAGTCCATGTATTAAAGTAGAGACATACGCATCTGCAATAGTGACTTCAGTTTCTGTGCTGACTTAGTACTGGTGGAAGTATTAGTCTGCTTAATCCCAAAAGGACCATACAAGTCATTGAATCACAGTAATTCTCATCTAGAACAAATCCCTGGTCTTCGAACCTTCACTACAAGCCAGTTTATCTTGTGGTGATGCTCAGAGCATTGGGTGTTGGTTGGCATGACAACTGCTCCTTTCACTTTCACTTTTTTTTTCTCCTTTGTTCCTCTGGTCAAGTCAGCTAACTTCACCTTAAGGCTGGCGAATGCAATTCCAGTCTGGTGACTAGCCACCCCAGTCTCCCAGGCATCTTTCCAGTGTCTTTAGAAGCCATGGCTGTGGCAGCTTCTTGATCCCCAGCAGGAGAGAACAGCAGTGAAGAACAGGAGCAGAGAAAACAGTGTTCTACACCCACAACTGCATCTCAGAAAGCCAGTGTGCCTTTAAGACCATAACAGGATGGGCTGGAGAGATGACTTGGTCCCTAAAGTGCACGACCTGTCAGTGTGAGGACCTGAGTTTGATCCCCAGAACCCACATACAAGGCCAGGCAGGATGGTGCTCACCTGTAATCTGAACAAAGGGGAGATGTAGACAAAATGGTCCCTGAAGCTCTCTGGCCAGCCAGCATAGGCTAATTGGCAAGCTCCATCATACAGAAAATCTCTTATGTACTATATGGATGCAACACCTGTCAATAAAAGCTGATTAGCACATTGCTGAGGCAGGAAATAGAAGGTGGGACATTCAGTAGGCAGAAAGTGTTCTGAGACAGAGGCAGGCATGGGAGGATGTGCCCTGAGACACGGAGGACAGATGTGTGAAAGCTAAGCAAAGATAACTAGCCACATGGCAGAACTTGGAATAAATGGGGTATTAAGTTATGAGCTAGACTGGGAAAAGCCTAGCTATATGGCCTAGGTATTTGTAAATATGTTTAAGTCTTAGAGTTTTTATTTCTGGGAACAGGGAGGCGGCTTACAGTAAACACTTCACAACATCCCAGATCCTAAAGAAACAAGGAAAACTCCTGTCCTGAGTGACAATACCTGAAGCTTATCTCTGGCCTCAATATGCATGTGCCCACATGGCACACATACCCTCATCCATATACATGTGCACACATGACACACATCCATATACATGTGCACACATGGCACACATCCATATACATGTGCACACATGGCACACATACTCGTATCCGTATAGATGTGCACACATGGCACATACACCCGTATCCACATACATGTGCACACATGGCACACATACCCACATCCATATACATGTGCACACATGACACACATACCCACATCCATATACATGTGCACACATGGCACACACACCCACATCCATATACATGTGCACACATGGCACACACACCCATATCCATATACATGTGCACACATGACACATATCCATATACATGTGCACACATGACACACATACCCTCATCCATATACATGTGCACACATGGCACACATACCCTCATCCATAAACATGTGCACACATAACACACATACCCTCATCCATATACATGTGCACACATGGCACACACACCCATATCCATATACATGTGCACACATGACACACATACCCATATCCATATACATGTGCCCACATGGCACACATACTCATATCCGTATAGATGTACACACATGGAGCATACACCCGTATCCATATACATGTGTACACATACCCTCATCCATATACATGTGCACACATGGCGCATACACCCATATCCATATACATGTCTACAAGTGTGTATATTCACACAAGATTGCCTCTTTCACAGTCTGTGCTGTCTGTTTAGAGAATGACTTCTCAGGGAAGATTTAAGCAATGTCAAGTCCCTCCTTAGTTCTCAAGAGCAAGCCAAGGTACAGTTTCACTAAAATTCATCCTAGGGAACTAATGAGCCCATCAGGCTTCCAGCACATGGGTAAGGACTTACTGGCTGGAGAGTGGATGACCTTGTGTCAGAATTACCTTTCAGTTTCCATGACAAAACACCATGACCAAAGCAACTTAGAAAAGAAAGCCTTTAGCTTGGGCTCACAGTCCCAGAGGGTTAAGAGTCTGAGACTATGATGGCAGGGAGCATGGCAGCTGGCAGGCAGACATGGTGCTAAAACAGTAGCTAAGAGCTTACATGTTGAGAGAAGAAGGTGGGGAGTTAACTGGAAATGACATGGGCTTTTGAAACCTCAAAGCCTCCTCCAAAAGGCGACACCTTCAAATCCTTTCTAGACAGTTCCACTATCTGGAGACCAAGCATTCAAATATATGAGCTTATAAGAGTTTTGATGGTTTGCATATGCTTGGTCCAGGGAGTGGTACTATTAGGAGGTGTGGTCTTGTTGGAATAGGTGTGTCACTGTGGGTGTGGGCTTTAAGACCCTCACCCTAGCTGCCTGGAAGCCAGTATTCTGCTAGCAGCCTTCAGAGGAAAATGCAGAACTCTCAGCTCCTCCTGTACCATGCCTGCCTGGATGCTGCCACGCTCCCACCTTGATGATAATGGACTGAACTTCTGAACCTGTAATCCAGCCCCAATTAAATGTTGTCCTTATAAGAGTTGTCTTGGTCATAGTGTCTGTTCACAGCAGTAAACCCTAACTAAGACAAGAGTTATTCTCATTCAAACCACTACGCTTTTCCCATAGCCACATTAATGCAGCTTCCTAGCTTACAGGCTCTTACGGCTAGAGTAGGATTGCATACAAGTGGCTGGCCTACAGGTGAAAGCCCAGCAACTCTTCCCATGTCCTCCATGTCCTTTTCCTATGGAGGAATGCCAACAGTTTATAGGCCAGATTGTAATAAACTTCTGGAACCAAAGACAGCTGATCTGATGAAGATAGTGGCTGCTTTGCTCAGAGGAGTCCATTCTACAAGTGTCCTCACTGTAGATCATGGCTGGTCACTCGCAAAAGTGACTTTGGTCAACCAAAGTCCATCACAACACTCCCTATGCCAGGAGCTTTCCAGAATCCCAAGAAACTACTGGTGCTAAGATTGAGGCACTTTAGTCACTTGGGCCCTCAGTAGGGTTCTCAGAGGTCCACAAGCCCTGCTTTACAACTAGTGTCAATTCAGCAGGGAAGTAGGTAGGTTAGGTGGGCAGACTACATGTTCCTTAGTGGCAGATGGCTGCTATCATCACCACAGCTCTGATCCCCAAGCAATCTGTAGTCCAGATGCTGAATCCTTCTCTCATATTTATCCAAGCCCTCTGAGGACAGAGACAACTATTGAGGCACCCAATAAAAAGTGAGCTTATCACTAATGGCCAGGAGATAGAAAGGAATGGGAGGAGCTTGTGGCCCTTGAGGGGATGTTGTCTGTGGTCTGTCAGCTGTACGTGCTCTGCAAGTTAATGTAGCTAACCACCTTCACCACTGTACATGACTCAAACTGGGCAGAGCCCACCACACCCTCTGAGTGACCTCCAGCCTCCTGGGAACTCCATCCCCAGTGAGGAACAACAACAGAAAGTAGCAGTTTGGTGGTTCCCTGTGGTCTGGTGCCTGGTATGGAAGAGGTCATTTCCTCAATCTACCCTTGTGTGGAAACTGTGGCTGTGCTGTGGTGATAGGAAACATTTTTGGCCAATCAGCCTAGCCACTGTGAACCAAAGGAGGGGTAGAGACAGGACACAGTCGTGTATCTACAGTAAAGGAGAACATAGTGGAAATATGGAGACCTTCGCACAAAAGCTGAAGGCTGGGGGATGAAAGAGAAGACAAAGTCAAGGTTAATACTTCTCTGGCAGACTTTGGTGACAAACTCAGTCAGGGTCTGAGGTCCACTATGGCCTCTCCTGTCTTCCAGTAGCAGTTGTGTCCCTGTCCACCATGAAAGTGGCAGTAAAATTCTTGACTTACTCAAGCTCCATGGAGTTGTTCCCATGTATTCCTACCTTGCACTTTAGTGACAGTGTTCTTGGAATGGGAAGCTAAGATTGGGCTGAGGGAAAATGGAGGAAAGTGATGAACAAATCCAAGGACCTGGGTATCTTGTGAACTTTTCCTGGGGAGATGCAAATGAGCATCTTTTTACCCTAGACAAGGTATCAATGACAGACCAGCGTGTGATTCTACCCAAGTCCAACATGGTGAGCAATGACTTTATTGGGCCTACTTATCGAGTATAGGTGAGAGGTTACCTACAGGAGTGTGGGTGACCCCAAAGCAGCCACACCACTGAAGAGTCTCACCTCAGTATGGATTATAACTTCTGCATGGCTGCATAGATGGAACTCCTCCTTTTGCTCATCTTCCAACTTCTAACACTCCCCCATATCATATAGAGATGGATCAGAATTTCATGGAGCTAGAAGGGGGGCTACAGAAGTGTTGCAGGATATTTGATTACATTGTGAACCCTAAGACTGTGAACTAGAAAAGACTTATGGTGGTGTGGCTCAGTCCTAACACACAGCTTTTACCCAAGAGCCTTCTGTTTACTGTAAACAAGTACTTGTGGTGTGCCTCAGCCTGGGTACACAACAGAATTAAATAAAGTCAATGATTGGTCAAGAGGCAGAGCAAGCAACCAGTTGACAGGAAGCGAACATAAGAAAGCCCAAGAAAAAGAAAGGAGGGACATTGAGTTGACGGGTATCTCAGACAGTGTGGAGAAGGAGAGCAAGCTTTTTCCTTCTAGAATGTTGGCTGAAGAGGAAGGTCAGCTGGGTGCTTTCTTTGCCTCTCTGAGCTAGCAGCCTTTCACCCCAACATCTGGCTCCCGAGTCTTCACTGGTAAAACTGAATGTTTTTAAAACAACACAGAAGGGAGTAGCTGGAACCCTAGGTGATGTTTGTTGTATGGCCCTCCCCAATCCTTCCCTCAATGACAGAAGGCCAACAGGGCAGGTCTTGACGATCTCTTGAAAGTAGTCACAGCTGCTCCCATGAAGACGGAAATGGCTGCTATGCTTATCGAGATGCACCTGTGGATATCACACATCCACTAGTGCTGGAACTGAAGCTGCCGCTTGGGAACAGAGGCCTCCGAGCCCCTTGGTTCTAACGCATGCCCCACGAACACAAAGAAACACTACGTCTGCAGCTATCGACTGCAGGGTGGCAGCTCCTCTTCTTGCTGACAATGTCATTAATATGCTCTCTGGAGCCCTGATCTATCTAGGTAGACCTGTCTACATTTTGGGTAGGTGAGGAGAAGCTCTTCCAGGGCTGGAAGCTCAAGGCTCTTGAGTAGCCGAGTACCAGCAGAGTCAGAGACTGACAGCTCTGTGATGGGTAATTTTGGTTGTAAACTTGATTGGATCTGGAACTAACAGATGCCCTTCTGGATAGGTTTTCCCCAGAAATAGCTGGGAAGATATTTCCCAGAAGAATTGACCAAGGAGGGGAAGACCCTTCCCTTGAATGGGCAGCACTCTCCACTAGTGGCCCAGATATAAAAAGGTCTGAGGGAAAAGCAGTGTTGCTTTTGTCTTGCCCACCTTTGCTCTTGTAGGTGAGTACATCTACTGTATTGCTGTTACTGCTGCTGTCATCCTTTGCTGACATCAAATGAGATTGAGTGTGTTCAGGGCAGTACAGCCATGGATCTTCACTGACATCAGAATCCAACTTCTCTGGCCTTCCCATGTGAAATGAAGACCAATAACTCACCAAGAACCTTCTAGGATTTCAACACTGGATCAGGAGAAGTACTAAGTCATCTAGCCTCTTAAGAGGATTGAGCAGCTACCAATTTTTTTTTAGCCTCTCTGGCATGCAGACAGCCACTGTTAGACTACCTAACCTGTATCATGAAAGCCAACCTAGTAAGTTCACATTCTATTCTTCTTTTCCTCTAGAGAGCCCTGCCTGAAGCACAGCACCAAACCCTGAGAACTAGAAGCCCACTGTGGCTTTAGAAGCCATGGGCTTATGCCTCATGGTGCTCAAGCCTGACGTTTATTGCTCTGGGCTTTAACCACTAGTCCCCCTGGCACGTGGCAGCAGCTATTGCAATCCTCAGCTTCCAACAGCAGTGAATGCAGCAGTAAGCAGCATCTCCTGGTATCAATGGCTCCTAAAATAGGCCTCAGGTGCTGAGACCCTCAGCCTTTGGCTCTGAAGCCTGGATATCTCTCTGGCACTCTCCCAGCTATAATGGTCTGCAGCTTCTTATCTCTGACTGTCCACAATTACCCATCCTTCCTCAGCCTTGACTCCCTGCCCTCTCCCACTCACTATCTCCACCACCACACATGGTACCACTGCCTCTGCTGTTTTAAGCTCCTTGGCCACTCTCTGGATCCTGCTTCTGGTGCTGTTCTGTTGTATTTACTGTTTTCTCTCCATGCGACCAACACAGTCCACTCCACTAGTGATAAAGACTGAAAGTTCACCAAAAAAGACCACTGGCCTAATGTTACAACATTACAAGGAAGCCTGGGGGTGGGGGTGGGGGTGGGGGTTGTCTTCTGGCTAACTTGAAAAATGAGCCAACAGTGCACCTGCATGTGTGCATGCGTGTATGTGTTTGTGCATGTGTTTATGTGTGTGTGCGAGCGCTTGTATAGCTAGAAAGGGAGTGTGGCTATCTGCACCAATCACAGCATTTCTACTTGCATACTCAAGTATTATATTTGCAACAAGCACTGCCTTTGGCTGGGCACCAGAGACATGCCCCTCCTCTGGTGTGAACAAAAAATGGAAGCTAGAGACCAGGGAGGTTTGTAAGGGCGAAAGGCTCTTTGAATCAGTCATGGCTAGGACAGTATCATCTGGAGCTGGAGCTATGCTTCAGTGGCAAGCATCTATGGTTGTATTTTAGCTTCACCAAGGTGCTTGTGAAGTGTCCAAAGCTACGGGGCTGCCAGACAGGCAATCCTGTTGTTCGTTTGGTTGAGGGATATCATCTCGAGAGCAGCTAGACACTGGGGATGGATTTAGCTGCTTCCTCTGGGAGTTGAATCACCTTGGGACTGACATCTTGGCTAATTTAAGGGAAAGTAATAACAAAAGAGGTGCTTGGCATGAAGAGCTATCCTTAACAGGAAGACCAATGCTTTAACCCCTGAGGGCAATTAGCTCATTTGAGTTCCAGCGAGATCTGGGCAGCTGGGAAGTGGGCAGGAAGTGGGGCAGGGCATAGCCCAATGGCTCCTTAAACTGCTCAGATGACCCAGGAGTAGCCTAGGAGTTTTGTTCATAGGAGCTTCCTCTAGGAAGCCCCTTTGGGTTGACTCACCAGGGAGGAGCTTAAAGTCATTCACCTTCACATTCCAAGCTTTTGAACCCCTTGAGCTTTTGTTTTTGCCTTTTGCTTTTTGTTTGTCTGTTTATTTTTGTTTGTTTGTTGACATGGGGTCTCCTGCAGCCCAGGGTGGTCTGTAACTCACTCTATAGTTAAGGATGACCTTGAATGCATGACTCTCCTTCCCGACCCTTTTGAGTGTTGAGACCAAAGGCAAGCACCACCACATCCAGTTTGTGCAGTGCTGGGAAAGGAACCCAAGGACTTTGTAAAGCCAAGGACTCGTTCTGGCATCTGAGCTACATCCGCAGACCCTTGACCCCTCATTCATCTTTGTACCAAGCAAGAAGGATGGATGTGGTTGCTCTGGAAGGTCACTTTTTTCTTCTATTCATTACTGGATTTGTGGAATCTTGGGGATGGGATGAGAGCAGTGTGTTCTTTCTACCTTTTTTCTTTCCTGCAGGGGAATGTTTCACAGCAGGAGCTTGCTAAGTAGCCCAGGTTGTCCTTGAAGTCTCTCCATCTTCCTGCCTTAGTCTCAAGTATTAGGATTACTGTTGTGTACCAGCATGCCTGACTCCCACAACTCCTCACACTCTTTCCCCACTGTGGTAAATGGGTCATGAGCATATATATGCCCTTGGCCAAGAGAGATGGGCAGTAGAGGTACAGCTGCTCGCACAGTGAGGGCCCCATAAGGCTGAGCCAAGGAACCAGCGTGGAGGACAGCACGGAGCCTGGGGTCATCAGAATAGTTCCACTTCCTCCACATTCACTCATTGCAGAAAATAGCTTTTGTCTTCTGATCCAGCTGGCTCCACAGGCGTCCAAAACAACCCTGGCCACAACCCACATTTTTGCTTTGTTCTTGAGTCTGTAACACTAGAAACATTCTAAGGTTGAGGAGTTCACTGTGGCTCCAGGTTCTGGTTTGCAGCTCCTCCATCTCCAGAGCCCTCACAGTCACTGGACAGTACTAAGATCCAATGAGAACCGCGGGAGGGGTAGAGGCTATGTAAACTGCATATTTGAGGGTCATCTCACTGGGATTCAGGAGGGAGTCCAGCTACCAATAATATCTGGTCCTTAGCTGCTGGGCTGAGATTGCTCAGCCAACCCAAGCCCTCTCTCCAGATTTGGGAAAGGGAAACATTTCAGATCTTTGCTGTATCCCAGACAGGTACCAGCTCTATTATGGGCTGTTGAACTCCTTGTGTGCCCTGTAGAAGAAAGGCCTGTGAGAAGTACCATGGAGTCAAACACAGGTCAGGGGGTTGAGATCTATAGAAATGGAATCATTTGAAAAGTGTGTGTGTGTGTGTGTGTGTGTGTGTGTGTGTGTGACCTGGCAATACTGTGGCCACCCAAGTCACTCCTGTCCTCAGGTTTCTGTTTTTAGAGTCTAGACTATGACCTCTCTGGATGCTATTTAGATCTTTGCACCTGCAGTTGGATGTGCCAGGCCACAGTGGTGTGGGTAAGGATGGTCCAGCAGTGAGGACAGAAATGGAACCTAATGTAACGTAAGCTGGGAGGGGTCCCTTGAGGCTCTGTCACTGGAGCAGCACTGGTCTGGTAGAGTCTGAGTTGCCCTAACTGAGGCTGGGTCCCTGAAAGTGGTCCTCACACCCCTGTCTCTGCTTGGCCCATTTTTGCTCGGGCTTTGTGTTCTTTAGTCCTGCCATTGGCTGGCTCCAGCACATAACTGAGCACAAGATAGAGAGGGGAAGCAACAGCCTACAGGGAGTCCGAGTCTGGGGTGGGGAGAGGTTATCATATTCTTGAATGAAGACATTCTAGAGGGACACTTGTGCTCTTCCATTTGGCTACCTGACTAGTGAAACCATGAGCCCAAGGAACTCACATTTCTCCAGGAGTCTCACATTGCGGGGGCAAGGGGAGGAAAATAGAGTTTAAGGCTTTGTGGCAACCAGAGGGGGAACTTGTCTCTAGGAAAGAGATTTTACACAGTTCAGAAAACTTCTCAGACCATCTTGTAGAAAAGACTGGATCTGGGACAATGGTGACCAGGACTGCTTAGCTATGCCTACCTTTTACTCGTTTAAACTTAAACATCATGACAAGACCCTGCAGAAGGATTTGGAAGGCGGTATCACTGGACCCATTTGTTCTTCTTCCCGATGTGGCCACATTGAATGAATCTCCTTTGCCTGTTTTTCACTGTTAACTGTGTCTTCATTTGTCCTGTTAGGAACAAGTGGCCAAGTCTGATTTGTTAGGGAGGTAGATGTTGACTTTAATAACTATGACAACAGGCCCCCTCTCTGGCATCCTTCTTGGGGGTCTCCAGTAGAGAACACAATTCTTCACCTGCTGAGTTTCTCTCCTCAGCAACTCTTTCAATCCCAGTGAACAGCTGGAAGGAAACTTGCTTCATCCTCAGCTCCCTAGGGGTTCTTGTGTTCAGGGAGAGCAGGATGCTGCCCCCTGTGCTGCAAGCTGCTTATTTTTGCTGCACCCAGAAGTCTACAGACTACCCGACTAGTCTGCATCTCCACAACTTTGTGAAGCTTCAAGCAGCTGGCCTTCAAGCAGCCAGAGTCCTTGTTTGGAAAAAGAGAGACCTGATATGTGTCACGGACTAACCAAATCTGTAAGAAAATATTTTGCAGCTCACAGGAGCTCCTCTCAGGCAATCCAAGGCACGATAGAATAGGAAGAGCCCAGCCAGCATCTGCTGCAGAACATCAAATCAAGATGGCTTGCACTTCATAAGTGCACACAATCAGAGGGGTTGGGGCGGTAGCCCAGCTGACTGGCTGCTTCCCTAGCGTGCCATCCCAGCACCACATACATGCAACATGATTGTACATCCCTGTAATCCCAGCTCTTAGGAAGTGAAGGAAAAAGGATCAGAAGTTCAAGGATATCCCTGGCTAGACAGTCAGTTTAAGGCTAGCCTGGACAACATAAGGCCCTACCTTTTAACACAAACAAAAAGGGCACCAGCTCTGGCGGTACCATCCCTGTGGTTCTGAGTGGTACAAGAAAGCAGGTTGAGCAAGCCATGGAGTGTGGCAAGAGCTCTGCCATTAGATAGAGAAGAGGTAGGTGGAGCTGGGGGTTGGGAGGGAAGGAGGAGGAGAAGCAAGATGGGGCAGACGTAAGTGTCTCTAGGAGTCTTGGGTAGTCATTTATGTCAAAAGGTTAGATATTGGGTTAATAATTCTAATTGTGTGGGCATCGTGTGTATTGAGTATTTTCTGATATATAAATCCATTGGATAATCTTTAAGCTTTAAGAGTTTTATTTCTCCTGGGTGCTGGAATTGTTATATCTACCACGTGGGGGTGGTAGTTATTCCCTGGGTTTGGGGGCATTGATTCCATGAAGCTGGTCAGTGGAGGCAGCTGCCACGCTAACATCTCATTAATCTGGGGCTGACACTCCTGGCTAGCCTGTGGCTGCAGTCAGAGTGGGAGCATAGAGCAGGAACATGGGACCCGGGAGCTAGCCAGAGCTGCACTGATTTGTTAAATATCTCCTGCTACAGTGGAGAGCAGGCCAGTAAGCAGTGTTCCTCTACTGCCCCCCTTTCAGTTCCTACCTCCAGGTTCCTGCTTGAGCTCCTGACATTACTTCCCTCCATGAAGTATTATAAACTGTAAGCTGAAATAAATCCTCCCCTGCCCCAAGTTACTTTAAAGGTCATGGTGGTTTAACACAGCAATAGAAACCTAAGACACTCCAGCACTGTGACATCTCAGGCAAGATTGCCAGGAGTAAAACTCCAATCAAGAAAAAAAAAAAAAGGATGAGATGACTCAATTAGTAAAATCCTTTCTTCACAAGCATAAGAACCTAAATCTGGTCCCTGACACTGATTTATAGGTAAGCGTAATCGCATGTAACTGTAATCCCAGCACTGGGAGGTGCAGACAAGGGGATCTCTGGAGCTGGCTAGCTAGTCCAGTCTAATCAACAAGTTTTGTGGTCAGTGATAGAATCTCCCTAAAATAAGGCAGAGGGTGATATCTGATATTGTCCTCTGACCTTCGTAAGCACCAACACACACACACACACACACACACACACACACACGCATATATATAATAAAAGAATTCAAAAAATCCAAAACACAGAGGCATGCCTTTTCTCCTGCAAGAATCTGAGCTCAAGGGCTACCTAGGATAGCCCTTATGCTACTCAGAGGTAAGATTATTTATTTAATCTATGAGAAATAAAAATAGTACAGAGTCTTATACAGCCCAGGCTGGCCTCAAATCTCTGATTCTCCTGCCTCTATCTTCCCAGTTCTGGGACTACAAGCATATAAAACTATCTTGTGGTTTGTACAATGTTGAGGATAGAACTGGAGTGTTCTGCATACTAGGCAAACATTCTACCAACTGAGCTACAATACCAACATAAAATGGACTTTAAAATTTCAGGTCACAGACCTCTTATCTAAAAACTTGAATATGTCAGATGGATCCCTGCTGCAGTGTCAGGATGGAAGACAATGGAAGGGGCATTCCCTGCCTCCAGCCCTACTCACTCAACCCTGAAGAAGGTGATTTCTGCAAAGCCCATCCTGCTCCATGATCCTTAACAGAACCTCCTCCTCCTCTCCCTCCTCCTCCTCCTCCACCACCATCACCTCCTTCTCCTCCTTCTCCGCCTCCTCGTCCACTTCCTCCTAAGGAAGTGAGGAGGAAGGCTTCCTTTGCACAGGGAAGCCATGTCTTTCTAAAAGCTAAAAAAACAAATAAACATATGTCTAGAGAGCCCCTGCCCTACATGATCTGACTCTGTCTTAAACTAGTCCATTTCTGGTGCGCTCTGCTGAACATAGTGGGGCACTATGGATGCCTCACAATGGCACAAATGACCAGGTCCAGTACCACTCTCCTGGTCACTCAGACCTCAAATCCTCTGTCCTGTCCCTCCCACCCAGTGCAAAGTTGCATAGCAGCTGAGGTGGACTCATGGGACCCCAATCCCTGCAGTGGCCAGTCATCCCTTCACTTCCATCTTCTGTCAGGAGATGTGGGAGGGGTGTGGGGGAGGGCTCCTCAGAACTAGGTTACATGATTTTAATGTGGCTTTCACACTTAAATAGCTCCAGCACACAATCAGTGTCTACCGATCATGAGCAAAGACTCTTCAGGGGGGGAGAGGGAGGGAGGGAGGGAGGGAGAGAGAGAATGACGGAGGGAGGGAGGAAGAGAGAGAGAGAGAGAGAGAGAGAGAGAGGAGAATGCCATGAGGCTCAGCCAGAGCAATTAAAGACAGAGACTCCTCCTAGTGGGACCCTTCAGTCCCCGGTCCCTATAAGTCCTGCCCAAGGACTTATAAGTCTTGTTACTGTGCTGTGACTCTTCTTCCCCTGCATTCAGTCTTCATCCAGGAAGACTCTGCCAGAATACACTTGACTGGGACACAGTACTATTTAATTATTCTGTACTATTTAATTCCACTGCTGTGACAAACACCTGACAAAAGAAACCTAAGGAAGAATTTACTCGGGCTCACAGTCTGAGGGTGCACAGTCCATCATGGCTGGGAAAGGCAAGGAGGCTGAAGTATGAGACAGCTGGTCACAGTGTATCCACAGTCAGGACTGTGAAACAGCTAGTTACATTGTATCCACAGTCAGGACTGTGAAGCAGCTGGTCACAGTGTATCCACAGTCAGGACTGTGAAACAGCTAGTTACATTGTATCCACAGTCAGGACTGTGAAGCAGCTGGTCACAGTGTATCCACAGTCAAGACTGTGAGGCAGCTGGTTACATTGTATCCACAGTCAGGACTGTGAAGCTGCTGGTCACAGTGTATCCACAGTCAGGACTATGAGGCAGCTGCTCACAGTGTGTCCACAGTCAGGACTGTGAAGCAGAGAGAGATGAATACTGGTGCTCAGTTCACTTTCTCCTTATTCTGTCCAGGACTCCATCCAGCCCAAAGCCCAGCACCACCTACATTCATGGTGGGTCTTCTGCCTCAAATTTACCCAGCTTAGAAACTTCCTCCAAGACACACCCAGAGGTTGTTCCAAAAATCATTCTAAATCTCATCAAGTTTACAATCAAGACCATCTCTCACAATTTCCTTCCTAGGTTTCAAGGCACTGCTGAATTCTGGGTATTCTTTCCCTGTTCAATTTGTTTCTCTGATGCAGTGATAAACACTGGCCAGAAATAACCTAGGGAGAGAGAAGGTTTCCTTCAGCTTATAGGTCACAGACTGTCACTGAGGGAACTCAGGAGAGGAGCACAGACAGATCTGAAACCAAGACCCTGAAGGACACTGCTTATTGTCTTGTTTTGATACATTTTAGCCCAGCACCACCTGCCCAGGGTGGCACCAGCCACAATGGACTGGGCCCTCTCACTTCAATTAACAATCAACAAAATGCCTCCCACACCAATCTGATGGAGTCAGTTCCTCAACTGAGGTTCCTTCTTCCCTGATATGTCTAGGTTTGTCACATTGACAAAAATTAACCTGTATGTTCTCATCTCAGAGGCCCTGGCACCTCTGAGCAGCTTCGTCCTGCAGCCTCTGGTGGGAACAATCTGCCTGGCTGGGTTAGGACTCAGATAGCCTGTTGAATGGCCACATGGCTCCTGCAATCTCATCCAGACCCCTAGAGTCCACAAGTCCATCAGCCTGGAGACCTTCTCTGGAGCTGTAGATAGGAAACAATGTGTGTTGGGAGTGGACAAGAGGGACAGTCAGAGTTGGAGGGAGGAACTACATTTTGCAGTGAGGGTCCAAACAATACTCCATCCCTGTGGCAATGGCAGAAGCTCTGAATATTCCAGATCATGACAACATGGGTATTTTCTAAAGTTCATATGACACACCACAGTCCTGGAGTTCCCTAGGTCCATTGGCAGAATTAAGTCACCCTTAGTGCCACAGTGTGAGGACATCATTGGCTTTGAAAATAGTGTGAATGGTTCATACCATCCCAGAGGTCAGCACCACGCAGAGAAACAGGAGAGAGGTCCCAATTTGTGTAGGCTTAAAGAATCCTCGGGAGCCCTGGTGTCTGTGTGGTATAGATCTGAAGATTCAGTGAGATAGTCAACATAAGAGTGAGACATGTGTCCCTTGCCCTTCTGAGCTTGCTGTCTGTCATACTGCCTTTTCTTAAAAATCAAGATTTATTTATTTCATATATCTGAGTGTTTTGCCTGCATGTATGATTGTGCTCCACATATATGTCTGATGCTCACAGAAGTCAAAAGAGAGCGTAGCTTCCGTAGAAGTAGAGTTACAGATGGTTGTGAAACAGATGTCGGTGTTGAAAACGAAATCTAGATCTTCCACAGAAGCAATTAAGTGCTCCTAACCATTGACTTCTCTCTCCAGCCTGCTCTCATTTGTTTGTCTGGTTTTTTTTTGTTTTGTTTTGTTTCTGTTTGCTTGCTTGAGAAATGGTCTCACGTTTCCATGGTTCCAATTCATCACATAATGAGGATGGCCTTAAACTTCTGATCCTCTTGTCTCCACCTCTATCTCCATTCATCAATCTGCTTGACTTATGCAATGCTTGGGGTGAAACCCAGGGTGTTGTATAAGACAGACACATACTTTATCAACTGAGGCCCAGCCCCCACTTCCCACACAGTCTTTCCTTGAGCTTCTGGAGCAGAAGAGCAACAAGGACTGTAGCTTGCACTGGGATTTAAGCTGTTGAATATTTGAGCCAAGCAAATTGAACCTGCTCTCCAAACTCTGTTGCGATACTCGAAAAGCTGCACCAGGAGTATGCAGCTGTTATCCTGAGCCTGAGGGAAGACTGTTCAGCCTGCACCCAGCCAGAGTGAGGCAACAGAAGGGACTGTGGCCTTTACTGCTTGATGTGGCCAGAGTGGGAACTCAGGCTTCTGACTGACCTTCTTCAAGGAGAGTAAGGCCTGGGCAAGGAAGTCTGTATAGGTGCCTTAGAACCAAAGAGATAGGACATGATGAAGCCAGCTCAAAAACACAGTGGAAAGTGGCCTTCCCCAGAGCTAAGAAAGCCTGAGGCACAGTGACAAGACCATGACTGTGAGTTACTCAGACAATAGGACAGTTGGAGCAAGAACAGGGTCCCATCTCTGACTAGAGCAGCTCTGTCCGTGGGCACCCACTCAGATCCCACCTGCAGGGGGCCCTCAGCCCCATCTCCATGAATAATCATGCAAGGTGTGATATATGCCATCTGTCACTCATAAAGTGTGATGTTGCCTTTCTACAAAGCCATAAGCAGCCCTGGGGCTGAGCCAGGGAATGGCCTATAAAACCTTGGATAATGACCTCATGCACGCTTTCCAACATAAATGCTATTGCAGGCAGCTGTTTGCAGAATTTATCTGTGGGCAATAATTTCACACCCAGCACTATTCCAGCGACAGTGCCTGGTCCCCTCTTTGGCACTAACACATCTGTGTCGGGCTGATCAATTGTGGAACTTGCTCTCTGATGATGAATAACGGAATTGTGCTCACCCAGACCTTTGTTATCAGACACATGCAGGTGGCTAGAAGCTGTGTCCACCTCCTGATCCTCTAGGGGAAGAGGAATTGTTTCAAGCACACAGTTGCTTGTTTTCTCAGGAGCAAGGGGGTACTGGCCAAAGCAGGTTCTCCTGGTGGAATGTGTGTGCCCCTAACTTGCATGTGCATCTGTCACAATAGGGGAATGCTTTTAGGGTTTGACAGGGGAGGAAAGCAGAAAGGGGTGGCTGAAGAGCAGCTGTGGGAGCTGCAGCTGGACCATCTCTCCCCTCACCTGGCAGCGCATCCACCCATGACGAGGAAGGAAAGAGTAAGTGCTGAGCACAGCCCCACTCCCTGCACACCAGACACCTGTGCCAGCTCCGGGTCTGACACTGAGGGCACGGGTGCAATTCCCTGTGATTTACTCACAAACTCAAATTTGACAGTTTGCTTCTGAATACTCTATCTCATTTTTCAGATATTTGCATTTTCCATTCTAATCACCAAACCTTCCGACTGCATTCATGCATAAAATGAGATGCAGTGAATGCCTTTTAACTTTTACCAAATGCCTCCTTCTGGGGTGATGCTGATGCCTGGGGCAGGGAAGGAACGGTATCATGAGCAGCTTGAGATAAAGTGTTTTATGAGTCGTACCCACTTTGCATCTCCAGGCCAGTCAGTGGGCATTGGAAAACACTAGCATCTCCCTGTTAAGGAAGGCAGCAACCTACATGACAACATCTTCCATTCTTGGGTCTCCTCCCACACACTGTGATCCTCTGTGCTGCAGGGCTACAGCTTCTGGAAGATTCAGCAACACCCCCCACCCGACCCCCCAATACTCTTCCAATGTCTTTCTGTTTGGATCTGGAGGTGCCTCCTTGCACGTTTGCAGGAAAGACAAGACTTCGATGGGCTGCCGATGTTGCCTGGGAAGTGAAGTTCCCTTTGGGCTTCTTAGTCTCTTTAATGAAATAATTTAGACAGGGATCTCCAGGACAATTTTATTAGAGTTTGAAAGAAAAACAACAGAGAAGCAAAATGCAAATCTTGCAGCTTGCTGAGCAGACAAGAGCCTTTTAAGTTAGGCACAAAGGTCAGAGTCAGGCAGGAGAAAGCTCAGGCTGTCAGGGAAAGCTTGTTTAGGCTTTTAGCCAGTCAGGGAAAAAAAAAGAGAGAGAGAGATAACGAGAAAGAAAAGCAAAAATATGGTTAGTGTCTGGCCAACTGAGTCTAGAGGGTACATGATTCCAAGATCTTAAGTCCAAGGACAAAGAATTATACCAGAGGCTCATGGTTAGAAATAGAGAAAAAAATTAAGAAAGGGAAAATGCTTCCTATAGTAGAAGTGGACTGGTGAGTGGAAGGGAATCCCCCAAGGCACATGATCCTTGATTGGCTATTTTCATGATATCTGCCTTTCTTGAAGAGACAGTTTGTCTCACATATGCTCTCTCTATTCACAAAGCCCAGCTGATAAAGACCTGTGAGCCTTCCTTTGTAAACTGGCCTGAGCATGCTATCTGTTGTACCCACGTGAGGAAGGACATCCATTCTTTCTCAGCCAACTGGCTTCCTTTATATGTCAATCTTGAGATTACAGTTTCCAGCCCTTACTTCCTGCCATAGTAAGGATGAGCCAGCACTGGAATCTCAGCAGCTAGGCATCAATGTTTATGAGAACGGTTGTCTCCGACATCCACTGGGCCAAACTGACGGTCTCCACCTGCTCCTCAGAGGTTCTTATTGCTCTGTTCCAGTCTGGGGATGTGTTCACCCTCTGCTGAGTCCCTCTATCCTCAGGGCTTACCCTTCACACGGCTCCCTTCCCCTCTAGTACTTCCATTTCAATGGCTGCTGACTGGGAAGTCGCTGGGAAGAACAGAAGCAAGACATAGAGTACACTAAAGCCAGGACCTAGCCCAGGACCTAGCACTTGGCTGATGTTGGAACGTGCCTTGGAGGGAGTGGAGCAGTCTGTAGGCTCCATGAAAGGAAGTGGGAAGTGACTGCCGTTACTGGCCACTCACCAGGTACACCTAGCCCTTCAGAGCTGGAAGGTTCCATTTTGTGATGAACAGTGGACCCCGACAACCCTGGGATGAGAGCACTAGCTCAGATGTCCTGTAGGAAGCTGAGTACGGGAAAGCCCAACAGAGCCTGTGTGGATGTCACAATCTCACTAATGGAGCTATTCTAAAGAGATACATATGTCCATCCATTTGGCTGTCAGACTGTTGAAACAATGGATGCCAAGGAAACAGAATTTACCCCGGGAATTTCACTCTGGGGGGAGGGAAAGGCTAAAGCCTGGGCCAGCCAGAAGGGAATCTGTCTCCCAGAAAGAGATTGCATAAAATTCTAACAATTTTTCAGGTCACCTTGCAAGGGGACCAATGCAGAGACAATGGTGAGGGGCAGGACCATACCTTGATCAATCCTGCGTCTCTATGTACAGCTCTTCCTCTCTATTTAAATGACCCTCATCTTAGGACCCCAAAGATGGACTTGAGGGGTTGCTGGCTCTCTCTGCCCATCTTCTCCATGTGGCCACATTGAACATATCTCTTTCACTCTAACGTAATAACTCTGGTAACGGTGAGCAGTGTGCATGGTAGTGATGCCAGGGTGCCCAGCTCCAGTCCTGACCTCAGGAGACCAGGTACCAACGTGGTACCGGGCAGAAGTCCTAACTGCCCAAAGGCCCCTGAGTTTCCCTGTGAGCAGTCATGTGATGGCCATGTCTCAGTCCACACCCTGGTGTGAAACTTTTTTTCAAAGGAGGCAACACCAAGGCCAAGAGTCAGCATCACTTACAGGAGGCTGGATTTGTCCCGGAAGTGCCATGTTCTCCAGCTCACTCGAACCTTTCCGACTTTGTGAACCTACCCTGATACCATTGTGACCAGAGCCTGAAGAGTTTTTACTCATATTCATTGCCTTCCTCCTCACTTGTTCTTCCTGCATGTCAGGAGGGCAAGGATAGCAAAGCCTATCCCAGTAGGAACCAGGGTCCTAAAAAATGTGGCTAAGGCATGCTTAAATGCTAAGGCTGGAATGGCAGAGACAGACAGAGCCCTGGGGCTTGCTGGTTGGGTTTAGCCTGGTTGATGAGTTCCAGGCCAAAGGAAATTGTCTCACAAAAACAAAGCCATGGCACCTGAGGTTGACCTCTGGTCTTGAAGCACACATCCATGTACACATCCCCCCTCTCTCTTGTACCTGAATGCATGTGTGCACACGCACAGCACGGACAAACACACATGTGCACACACACACACAGACACACACACAGAGTGTTGTGGTGGTGATACAGTAGGTCTCCTGGTCACTGACCCTCTCCCCTCCACCCCCCTCAGCACGCAACACACATCCTAGAACCTAATTCTTCCTATCCCCCTCCTTCAAGGCTACACCCAAGGACTTGTAATCTCACACAGGACCAGGCATAATCCACTATGCTTGGTACTCACCAACAAAGGCCATATATTTCTAGACTCCTAACTATGCTTTTTAAAAGGGGCTGGAACAATGCAACATGGGGGCCAGAAGATGTGGCCAATCTCCAGAACTCAGTCATCTGCAGCTCACTCTCCTCCCAAAGAAAGAACAAAAGCAAGTACCACCAAGCCAACCCCTGAGGAAGGCTGTGAGCTGTCTTCTATGTAAGGTGGACAATGGGAACCAGGTTACTCACATCCCCTTCCCAGCTCCCAGGCCGTTAGATACAATGTAAATGAATGGAAGCTACCACATGGATACATGTGTAGCAGGTGAATGAAGACACAGATCATATAAATGTTTCAAGTACTGATGGTGAAGGTATGAGGATGATGAAGCCTGCGAAGAGTCAAAGAGGGTCCTGAGGGTGGGACGGAGTGGGAGAGAAGACCCTTTTAGTAAAACGTGGCACGTAGACGAAGATGGTTAGAAGTGAGGGAGCATACAGCTGTTGTATGCACAAAAGCTGCTTCAGGAATGACAACAGCCACGCAAAGGTCCTAGGTTAGGAACCCGCCTGACCAGGAAGTAGGAGAGAAAGGAAGCAGTTTGGGAAGAGAGGGTATTCCGGGAGTCAAGAGCAAGGTTTTCATTCCAAGAAGATTAAGTCCTGAGCTCAGAGTAGAGCATTAGACTGTTCAGTTCATCTCTCAGCGTGATTATCAGCTGCATGCAAAGGGATGATGGTTCTGGTTGGATGAGAACCCAAGAAGTTGTTCAGTGGCTGCTGCCATTGACCCAGAGAGGGAGGGTGGCCATGTGCACTGGAGTTGGTGAGGAGTGCTGGCTTGAGACATGTTTTGAAAATTGAGTTCACAGGGAATTTGTCAAGCACGGCTTTGTAGCGTGGTAATCATGGGCTAAAGTGAATGGTGAACCAGTAGAGCATGGAAGGCGAGCGCCGAGAGTCTTGGATGTGTAGAGGCGCCATTGGTGTCCAGCGCTCAGCAGTGACCAGGCCTGACACAAACACAGAGGATGGCTGGGAGTAACCACAACTGGCTCATCCAGGGCAGGAACAAAGATGGAAGTCTGCGAAGAAATCTGAAGAGCGGCAAAGGTGGTCTTGAGGGCTGGGCATGGTAACATACATCTGCCATCCCAGCACTCTTGAGGCCGAGACAGATGGGTACTTGCAAGTTCCAGGTTAGCCTGGGCTACATAGAAGTCTTAAAACAGAATTGTTAAATAATTAGGGTGAAGCTCAGTAATGCTGTCCCTGCCTACTAGACACGAGGCACCAGCTCCCACTCAGGAGAGATCAGTACTACGTGAGGCAAGTGAGGCAAGTTCACCATCAGAGGTTATAAGTCAAAGGGAAGGCCCTAGGAAAGTTTCTCGAGGAGCAAGGACATGCCTGGTGTATGTCCTCTTCCCTATGAGACAAGCACACAGAGCCTCACAGGCCCAGAAGGTGCCTTAGCCATAGTAAGGTTAACCTGCTCTTCTGGTTTGTTAAAGCTCAACAATGATGGGTGTTGGGTGTTAGCAACAGTTCTTCAGGCCTGATTGAGTATCAGGTGCCCTCTTTGCTCTATGAAGCGGGTGTGGCATCTGGCTCTCCAGGGCCCATCTGGACTGGGCACAGAAGCCTGGCACGACAGCTCTCTAATTCTTGCCACTTCTTTGCTTTCCTTCTCTGAGGTCCATGCGAGCTTCCAACTTGCCATGTAGCCAAGAATGACTTTGAACTCCTGATCATCCAGATTCCACCTTCTGGTGCTAGGATTACAGGTGTGTACTATCACACCTGGCTGACATTCGTTTAAAATTGTATTTTTAAGAAAGTGCACATGGGCACAGGTGTGTTCGTGCATGCATGTGCATTTGTGTGCAGCGTGTCTGGAGGTCAAATCTGGCTCTCTCCTTCTACCACATGAATCGCAGGCTTACTAGCAAGCGCCTTTACTCACGGAGCCATCTTCCAGGCCCTGACCTTCACATTTTGATGTTTTGGTTGTGAGCCTCGCCTTTAACAGCTGAGCCGTTTCTCCAGCTTTGGCCTACACTTTTCCAACCAACCCCACCACTGTTTTTCTTTTTGTTTGCATTCTTTCCATCTGTTCTGTGTAAAGCCAGCCCTTCTTCACTGGGGCATGTTTTACTGCTTTTTCTACGTTCTTAGACTGGAAGCTCAGTCCATTCATTTCAAGTCATTATCACTTCTGATAAACGAAGCCTTCCCCCTGGCTTTCCTCCGAGTCCCTCTGCAGCAGCTTCTCACAGATTTTAATAGGTTCTGCCGCTGTCTGTGTGCATTTTTAAGTAGGCTGTAATTTCCCTTTCAAGTTCTTTTATTGCCTAGAAATTGTGTTTTTATTTGTGATACCAATTTCCAGGTGGAAATATTTCTAAAGCTCAAAGGTATCACAGTGCCTCCCTTGGGTTCTGAGAATCACATGAACCCACCGAGAGAGTCTGCTAGGTATGTATGTACACCTATGCAGCACATTCCGGTACGGTCAGACACATGTGCACCTGCTCAGTGCTTATGCTATATGCACGTGTGTGCTACAGAGGCCCCATTCGGGTGCACACATGCCAGGAGAATCTGCAGTGCACACATAAATAATGCAGATGTGCCTTCCAGATGCATGTCTGCACAGCTCAGTGAGTAAACAGGACTATACCAGCCCTTTGGAATTCCTTGACATTTTTATTATGGTCCAAAGACAATCGCTTTAATAACTACTTTCTGAATGACGGGGGCTGCAGGGGGGGATAAACTCGGTATTTAAAGCGTACGAAGTGTATAAAATGAAGTCAAGCTTTTAAATACTTATATTTGTGTGATTCTGGGTCATTATTGATGGCGTTTTCTTGAGCCAAGTTACCCTGGCTGCCTCAGTAGCTCAGGCTGTTCTGGAACCTCTTCCTGCCTCTGCCTCCCCAGCATTGCCACCAAGCCAGTGTCCCCAATCCCTCTTAGGCTTCTGGATTTGTTCCTTTCACTTAAAACTACAAAGTCCCGTTTTTTCAGAATCCTTGGACTGAGGCTGAGGAAGGATGTCTCAGATGCTTGACTAATGGACTAGTCGATGGCCTTACATGTCCATCCTGAGAGCTGTCCTGCCCAAATCCTTTTCCTCTTGTTGCTCAGACTCAGCCTAGAGGACTCAGATCCCGCTCAGGTCTTCCTCCCCCACTTCCAAGGACTTTGACTAGATTTCCAGGGTAAATCAGGTAAACCAGGGCCTGTTCCCCCAGTAGTTGTGAGATATACGAGCAAGGAAGCGTCAAAGGGACACCAGAGAGTCCTGTGAGTGGAGGGCTGTCTGACCCAGTGGGCCCCTCTCTATTTCCGGCTGGGAAGTTCCAAGCCTGACCAGGGTAAGGGGTCCAGGAGGCAGGACAGCTCTCAGATTATACTTCTTCATTCTCAAGGAAGGAGTCCTGGGCCTATCTAGACTGTCCTCTACCTGTTTGATAAGGATATTTGGCATCCCACAACTGACTGGTTTTAGTGAGCCTGGGAGAACCTGGGGTCCCGCTGCACATGGACAGTACATCCAACACACCAGGTCAGTCAGCCCCAGCCCACTGGGCACTGATCCCTTTGCTATGGCACCATCCGTGCCCAGATAACCACATCTGTCTTTTCAGCCATGTCCCAGCATTCTAAGCAGCCATATACACCCGGCTTCTTTGTCACATGGAGGCAGCTGCTCACTGGTCCTGGGGTCTCTGTGTAAGCTTCATTCACCTGCAAGCAGCATTGCCACCGAGGTCAGCAGTGGACCTCTAGGCATGCCAGCCAGGGTTTATAGCTCTCCGAGATTTCAGGGCATACAGCATCTCCTCTGACTCCAGGAGTTTCAAGAGCAATAGGCAACTGGAGGGAGAAGTGGAGAGACCGCTGGTCAGCTCACTGCTCTCAGCTGTCCCCTGGGAAAGAGCCCTCTAGAGTTTGGCTCTGATCTTGTATATAGTCCATCTCTACCCACAGGGCCTTGCTCTCAGTTCACTGGACTCCCCAAAGTGCCTGTGCTCCTTTCACAATCCTTCTGGTGGTCCTCTCTGGCCCTGCGCCTGCCCTCCCCACTGCTCCGTGCTCAGCTACCTTCCTGAGTGCTGAAGGCAAGTGCTGACTCAGGCAATGCAGGTCTTCCAAGGTAGGTCTCCTGGACATAAGTTGATGGACAGATGGGTGATAGAGAGATGCATTCATTAAAGTGTCTTCAGAGGATTCTGTGTGCTACTGCGTCAAGTTCAGAGCCCATGATTTCTCAGCTACCTAGCAACTGAAAGTATGTGCTACCAGCATCTCCAGACTCCACTTCCCTGTTCTCTCTTATATGTAAAAGTCAGGATAAGATGGCAAATATGTCTATAGGACACAAGAATGCATCCACATGTAACTGTAGGGGTCCAGGATACGTCTGCAGGGAGGTGTCCCTCTATGAGTGCAGGGCATGAGGCTATGCCTTCATATGACTGAATGAGATTAGAATAAGCCTCAACTGAGCCTCTTTCAAATTGGTTATTTTGTGCTGCTTTGATACACAACAGGCTCATGGGAAGTGCCAGAAACAAGAGGAGTCTCTTTCAGTGAGCAAATTCTATGGACCAATATCTACCCCTCTCTCTCTCTCTCACTCTCTCTCTCTCTCTCTCTCTCTCTCTCTCTCTCTCTCTCTCTCTCTTTCTGTCTCTCCAGCTAGAAAAAAAAAAAAAACAAGATTCCCTCAGTAAAGGCAGGTCCAACTTTGCATGCTGCCCTGATTGGCCTCCCCACACTTGATCATGTTTGAGGCATAATAATACTCCTTTCTCTAGGCTCTCCTCCCCTCACTTCCTTCATCCCTCCATCCTTCCGCCGCCCATATTGACCTGCTGTTTTCTTGACTTCCTGGAGATGAATTGGGCTCTGGGATTTATTACTTCAAGTTATTCTAGCTGTATTCCCAATGTAGACCCATCCCTCCTGGCCTAGCCCAGTTCTGAGGTCTCTACTTTTTCTCCACTGCTTTGTTCCTGAGACCAACCCAGCCTACAGCAAGTGGAAACCCCCAGTCCATTCCTGGTTCCATCTGTATCTATACCTACAGGTGTGGTGACTCGGTCCTGGGGTTCTGGGGCCCTGCTCTGCTCACACTATAGATTCCCCTTCTTTCTAGAACTTTCTCTACCCCTCTGTGGCCAAACCATTAACAACAGCTAGGAACATGGCCTCATTCTGGTTCTGTCCCCTACCCTCCCATGGCCTGCCTCACTGGAGACACTGTTTGGGAGTTACCTGTGGGGCCTCCCAAGGGGCCATCCCAAAACTGTCACTGCTTCAATCTCCCCCTAGGCCCTCACTCAAACTCCTCACTCAGCTCTGTGGTTCTTCTTGCTTAGGTGTGCCTTTGCACAGAAGTCCTTGTATAAGCACCATATGCAGACTGACAGAAGGTATTCCCTCATGCACAAGTTTGCATTAACTTGTACTGTCTCAAGAGCTTCCCTGGCCACCCTCTTCTCAGCTATACCATCCCTTCTGCTAAGCCTGGACACTTGACATGTTTCACAATGGCTTACTAGAGCTCCAGTCTAGTGGCAAAAAAATGCTCCAGAGCTATCCCCTGGGTTCTGACAGGTGCTATATGCCAACATCAGGGACTTCTTTAGGCAGGTGGGGAGGGGTATCAGCCCAGACAGCCATAAGGTAGAGAGGCCTAGTAAGGCTCAGTTCTTGTGTGTGTGTGTGTGTGTGTGTGTGTGTGTGTATGTGTGTGTGTGTGTGTTTCTATATGTACCCATGTCTATGTATCTGTGTGTCACCTGTGTGTGTACTTGTGTCTGTCTCTGTGTCAGTGTCAGTATGTCTATGTGCCCCTGTGTGTTTGTGTATCTGTGTCAACATTTTCCCTCCTGTTTCCCCATGCCTGTCATCTGTGTGTGTCTCTGTGTTAAATTCCTCCTCAGCTCAGAGTACTTGGGGCACAGAGTGTGTCCCACCTACCTCTGAGGGAGAACTATACCTTCAGAAACCTTTTCTGCATGAATCACCTTGGCCTTACGGGGGCCTCTGGGCAAAGTCATGATAGCAAAGCCTCTTCTGAGACCCATGTGAAGTGCCTGCATCCTGTGGGTGAGTAGAAGAGCAGAGAGAAACAAAAAGAGAAGCGTGTTAGCAGACAGCAACAGGTGGTGCTGCAAAAACAGCAGGCCGGTCCACTGCATTTACACTGGCTACAGCATCCTGCTTCCCTAGGGTAGGAGCCAGAGAGCCAGGAATTCCCCGAAGGAACCACACAGCTGTGGTGAATGGAGCATTCAGGACAGCAAGAGACAAAGGGAAGCCCCACGAACTGATGCCCCCAGCAGCAGGTCCTCACATTTGTCTGTCTACAGAGGCCCCAGGTTGTGGGTACTTCCTTCCTACTCTTATCTCAGGACCACCATCTCCACACACAAACTCATCATCTGGGGGGGGGGGGACGGGGAGCGGGGCGGGATGAATACAGAATGTCCCAGTTTCCTTGATGTAAGCCATACCTTCTTGGGGAATGCACCTCTATTTAGACCCCACCCACTGGGATTTCCACTATGCCGCCCAACACAGGCATCAGCTCCTGTTACAGGAGTGTGGAACTCCACCCCACTCTTCCTTTCTAATGGCGTAGGAGGCACGTTTGATAACCAGCTAGCTGGCTGGGACCCTCTTCATCCCTAGCAAGCGCTAGTGGGCGTCTACTGGACGTCAGCTAACACAGACTTGTCGCTGAATCTTCAGAAATAACATGCGTTGTTTACCTGATTCATAGGGAACTCAAGCTCACTGAGAGCATTCGAGGGCCAGGGAGCACAGTCAGAAGAGTATGACAAAGAGGGGCTCCCTAATGCACAGGCTCCGCCCCTCAGTCCCTTACACAGCCCCTGAGTTGGGCTGCTGTGGAAATCTGCAGGTGCCTGAAGGCCAGAGGTCTGCTCAGCTTGTGGATCTGTGGGTGACCCTCTCACGCTTACCTTCCCAGAATTTTAAGCGGAAATTCCCATGGATTCCTACTTCCTACTAGGGGTTGGGGATCCAGAATCCCGGTGGCCGCAGATGAAGCCACGTGGTGGAAACAGATCTTTTTAGTGTGCACCCCGATTTAGCATCCCAGAGGGCAGGCAGCGAGACGCGCCCCGCCCACCGCCCGCGCATCCGTGCCACTCAGCCAGGCCGGGCGCGGCGCCGCCAGGGTTAAGGCGCAGGCGTGTCCCCTGGGGTGGGGTGGGCCCGGCAGCCTTGCCGAGCTTCTGGCGTCCCCTCGGATTGGGGCCCAACGCGCTCCCACACCGTTCTCTCCGCCGCGTGGCAACGTCGTCCCTTCGTCCTCCACCTAGCGGGCTGCGGGGACCCGAGGTGCCAGGACACCGCCCGGAGGGAAGCTCGTCTGTCCGCGCAGACGCCCCACGGGCTCCGGGGAGGGACTTGGCCTGCTTTCTGGCCTCCACTCGCCGGGAGGAGCCGTGCGGCTGCGGCTGGCTGCGCGCGGAGCTTCGGGGACACAGGAGAGCAGGCCGAGAGCGGCGCGCACAGGGCCGGAACCCTCGCTGCCTGCGGGTTCCCAGCCGGGCCTCTCCGGCTCCCGGCTCAGCGCGGAGGAGGTGCGGCGACACCGCGGGGCGCGGCCAAGGGGAGGAGAGAGCGGAGCGCGGGCTAGCGCCGGGCCGGCCGGGCCTCGCGGGGCCACGGCTCCGCCAATCTGCGGGCGCTGACGCGGGGGGCGGCTCCGACGCGCTCGGATATCAGCGGGCCCGGCGCGGGGCGCCTGGAGCTCGGTGGTGCGGGTGCTGCGCTCCGGGTCGGCCTGCTGCACCTGCCAGATCGCCGCTTCGCCCTGCGCGCCCCTTCGCGCTCCCCTTCTCGCCCCTGTCTCACCAGCCTGGTCTCTCAGCCGCAGCCTGACAGCGCAAAGGAGCTGCTTTGTCGCCCGCCCAGCACCCGGCATGGCCCAGCGGGTGCATCGCGCTCTGGATCGGATCCGTCGCGCCCTGGCCGGGATGAACAGCCGCGCCTTCTGCTTACACGCCCAATGAGTGTGGTCGCCGTCCCGGAGACCCTCGTCCGCCACTGCGTTCCCTATTACCACTGCCACCAGCTCCACCGACTAGGGCCGCTGGCCGCCCCCCGAGATGGCCTGGAAAGCCGGTGCTTTGGTAGCGGGTGTCCTCTACGACGTCCAAATCTGGGCACAGCCCCCGAGCTGGTAGCTGCTAGTACACCGAATGGACCTTGACCCGTGAGCCGTTGCCAGCTTCGTGCCAAACTGAGGGGCACCGGTGGAGCACGCGTCCGGAACCCCCCGAGCCCGCTGGCCTGCGCGGCCATGAAGATGATCCTGGTGCGCAGGTTTCGCGTGCTCATCCTGGTGGTATTCTTACTGGCTTGCGCTTTGCACATTGCTGTTGACCTGCTACCCAAGCTGGACCGGCGCACCACACGATCCTCCGGGGAGCCCGGCTGCTCCTGTGCTCAGCCGGCGGCAGAAGCAGCTGGTCCAGGCTGGGCCCAGGCAAGGAGCCGACCGGGAGAGTCTGCCGGTGGCGACGCAGGCTGGCCCAACAAACACACACTGCGCATCCTGCAAGACTTCAGCTCAGATCCAGCCTCTAACCTAACCTCCCACTCCTTGGAGAAACTGCCTCCTGCAGCGGAGCCGGTAGATCACGCTCCGCGGGGTCAGGAGCCGGGCTCCCCGCCACCCCGTGACCCCGCGCATCGGCCGCTGCTTCGAGACCCTGGGCCCCGACCGCGGGTGCCGCCCCCTGGCACCCGCGGGGACAGATCGCTCTTAGCCAAGTTGTTTGAGCACCCTCTCTACCAGGGGGCTGTGCCTCCTCTGACAGAGGACGACGTCCTGTTTAATGTGAACAGCGACATTAGGTTTAACCCCAAGGCAGCAGAGAATCCTGACTGGTGAGCAGAGAATAGGAGGCTAGGGTGGGGCTAGCGCGTCCGACCCTTCGGGAATAAAGACAACCCCCTAGAAAGCTATTTCACATGCGAAACATTTTGTGTACCTTTGGGGACGCCTGGTGGGCGGGGCAGATGTGCCTCTTGCCTTTGTCTCCACAATGATTCTAGGGAGAAGGGCTGATGGGGTTTTGGGAAGCTCCCAGTACCCTGGTGTGGGAAGCTGGCGGCCCACCAGAAGCCAGGGGAGCCCAGTGCTCCACCTAAAAGGAAGCATGCTGGCCAGCCCTGGAGATGGCTGAGGAAGCAGATGAATGAATATGTTGGAGAGCCAGCCAGGGAGAGTGGGAGCCGCCTTCCCCTGGGAGGGGTTGGGCTTCTGGCTCTGAGAGCAATGGAGTGAGCTGTTGGGGTGGACTGCTCAGAAGGCCTGAATGTACCTAATAAGTCTTTTCAATCCAGTCATTGGGGACAAAAGCAGCTGAGAAGTGACTTTGGCAGTGTGGAGGGCCTCCCTTTGTGGCCACCCTGCCTGGCTGGCTGTAGAGAGGAAGGCAAGCCATCCTGGAGTTATCTTCCAAGCTTTGTGCCCACCCCCACAACTCCACAGATCCAAATAAGCCCAGCAGAGTGAAATATTAACCACCAGCTGGCTAGAACAAATAACCTGCAAAGGTTCCCGGGCAGGAGAGAGAGAGAGTCACCCGTCCAAAACAACCTCAGAAATCCTTTCTCCCCCTGGAATATGACCAGGCCCTGTGCTTTGTGCCTGCACATGTGAGCCGTTTAGTTGCTTCTGGACTTTGTTGGCCAGAAACCATCCAGCAAAGGCTGCTGAGAGAGTGGTGAGGTGTGGCATCTTGGGGCACTAGCCCTCTTTTCTATTCGAGTGTAGATAGACTGTAGTTGAAGGATCCTCACCTGTCAGCTTTAAAGAAGTCCCTCTTCCCCTCCAGCCTAGCAGACTCAGAGGGTTTGTTTTTTCTTCAGACAAGCTCATGGCCAGAGAAAGCAGGCAGCAGGTCTTCCCTCTGAACCTGAACTGGAGTGACTGACTCCATCACCCTCCCCTCCCTACCTTATGGCTGGACTCATTAAAATCAGATTTAGGCCTTTGCATGGTTCCTGCCCCTGTTCTATGGAACAAAGGCAGAAAAACTGGGGAGGTTTCTGGCTGGCTGGGTGTGCCTATGACTTCCAGGTCGTCTGATCCCAGGAAGAGCTGACAGTCCCTTCCCACACACTCCCAGCTGACATCATTGTTGTGGGGGCACTTTTGGTGACCCCAAGACAGAAGTGTTGGGATAGCGCTGACACTCTGGGTCTAGGCTAGCGGTAGTTAGGATTGTCTGTGGCGTCTCTAGAGGGTAAATAGGAATTATAGGCCTTCAGGTATGTTATTAGGTGGTGGAACCAGAGCCAGGGAAGAAAGTGCAGACACGGCAATGTGAAGCCAGCTTTTAGCCAACCTGTACTTTGAACCCAAAGTCGCAAGCCCTGACCCTCAGGACCAGCACTCCATATTCTTTGGCTTCTTGCCTCTCTTTCTACACTTGACTGTAGCCTGCCTTGGTTTCTTGCAGGCCACATGAAGGTGCTGAAGGCGCAGAATTCTTGCCCACTGGTGAGGCAGCTGTGGACCTCTATCCTAACTGGCTCAAATTTCACATCGGCATCAACCGGTATGAGCTGTACTCCAGACACAACCCTGCCATTGATGCCTTACTTCAGGACCTTGGCTCTCAGAAGATTACCAGCGTTGGTAGGTAGCCACCTGCTTGCCCTTGGTCCAAGAGCACCTTGATGTGGATATACCAGAACTGTGTGAAGTTGGTCTCCTGTGCAGAGGAGCCGCACTTTCTGGGGTGTTTGGGTGTCTGCCTTGATGATTCCATGGGCCAGAAGGGTGACTCAAGGATTACTACCATTATGAAACCTCTGCCCTACTAATGCAGGGTATGCTGCCATGTGACGGCCACCACTTTGACCTCTGGTAGGGTATAAGCAGACACATAGACCCTCCCTCTCCTGTAAAGGAAAACACCCTGATTACCCATAATAGCTGTTGCACCTCCTTCCTCCTTCACCACCTTGCAGGGGCCACCCTTGTCTCTCCTGTGGGTGGCTAGATTGCATAGCTTTGCCAAGGCCTCCAAGCCTGCTCCCTTCAGAGCTCAGCAGGGACTCAAAGATCTCACCAGGGTAGGGAAGGAAAAAGTTGGAGCCTGGGTATCCCACATGAAGCAGTTCAAAAGAAACATCTCCAGGCCTTTATGGTCTACTAAGACGAGAAATTTTTTAAAAAATCCAATTTTTCAATCTGAGGAGAATGGTACATCAGAGGCCGTTTCTAAGCAGGTTTTGGGCTGTTATCAGCTTGCTAGTGATTGAGAGGTGGCATAGGGCAGGCTAAGGGCTGGAGCTGTGCAGGGGTAGTGCTGGCGTGCCCAGCTGCACATGCTTGGACAGCCTGCCATGTGTCTTGAAAGTAGATCAGCTAACAGGCTCCCTCTGGTTATGGGCTGTGGTCCAATTGTTGACATGGAGCAGTTAGAAGCTGCCTGCCTGTGGCACCTACGTCTTTAGAGATATCTGGGGCTCTGCTGAACTGTGTGCTGGGCTACCTGGTTTAAAAAAAATGCAAACAAACAAACCTGGACCCACAGCTTCCTCCAGGGCTTGGCCAGGTCACTTAGTGAAAAAGGGCGAGCTGGTGTATTCTACCCTCCTTCCTCCTGCCAGAGAATGCACCCCTACCTGACCTGTGGAGTCCAGAGGTTTCAGACTGAGTGAAGAATAGTCCTTCTTAACACAGGCACTTTGTTATAAAGGAACCACAATGTGTGCCACTTCTTTCTCCTTGGAGCAGAGTGTGAAGAGTAAAGAACAACCTAAGCTGGACATGAAGGTGACACCTGCCATCCAGCTGCTCAGGAGGCTGAGACAGGAAAGTAGAAAGTCCAAAGCCAGCCAGATTAACTAACAAGATCCCTTCTTAAAATAAAAACCGAAAAGAGAACTGGGAATTGAACTTAGTAGTAGAAGGCTCCAGTGAAGGACTAGGATGTGGCTCAGTGGTAGAGCCCCTGCCTAGAATCCCCCAGTGAGGGGCTAGGGTGTGGCTCAGTGGTAGACCCTCTGCCTAGAATCCCCCAGTGAGGGGCTGGAGGCGTGGCTCAGTGGTAGAGCCCCTGCCTAGAATCTCCCAGTGAGGGGCTGGGATGTGGCTCAGTGGTAGAGCCCCTGCCTAGAATCCCCCAGTGAGGGGCTGGGGTGTGGCTCAGTGGTAGAGCCCCTGCCTAGAATCCCCCAGTGAGGGGCTGGGGTGTGGCTCAGTGGTAAAGCCCCTGCCTAGAATCCCCCAGTGAGGGGCTGGGGTGTGGCTCAGTGGTAGAGGCCCTGCCTAGAATTTTCCAATGAGGGGCCAGGGCCATGGCTCAGCAGGAGAGCCATTTCCTAGCTAGTAGAAGGCCCTAGCAGTGAGACCAGCTCTCAGGAGCACTGCTGCCTCTGTGGATCATACAGCCTAGGAATCGGGAGCGTCTACTACAGTGTCCTTGAAGAGGGTGACATGCTTAGATAGGTGCAGAAATAGCTTAGATGCTGGAGTGCTGTAAGATCCCGCAGCTGGCCAGCCCCCTGTGGGTGCTTGCTCAATTTGTTGTTTCCTACTCTCACTGATGCCTGGTCTATTTCAAGAGCTCAGAAATCAGGGAATACTGGAGTTCTGGGACCTCACCTCAGGGATTTCTGTATATCTTCATGTGCTTAACTCCCACACACACACTCCCAACTCCTTTTTTGGTCTGATTTACTTGGGAAGGATAATAGTCCTTGGATGCCTGACTTCTTAGTGGGATGAGCAGCTCTGTTGCTGATGGGGAAGCAACCTAGACTCTGGCTGGGCCTTGGTCTGATGGGGCGTCTTGGAGTCAGCCAATGTTCTTCTGGGCTAAGGGATACTTGAGTGGATCCTACACTGATGTGCTGGACCCCAGTGAGTGAGATAATTCTCATCCAGTCCTGTCATGGACATGCTGCGCCCTCCAGCATGGAGTTCTGCAGGTGCTCCACACCTCAGTAGCTTGGTATCGTAGATTGGTGGAGAGGGCCATTACCCAGGCAGGCAAAGGACTTTGTCACTGCCAAACGGTGTCGCTTCCAAGCTACCAGGCAGCAACACCCGATCCAACCTAAATGTGTCTGGGGTTGAAACATGAGTTTCAGATCCTTGTAAAGAGGTGGCTTTCGCCCAAGGTGAAGTCATAGTGCTTCATGGCCAGGCGCATTGGTCGCAAGGTTCTGACCCCCTAGCTTTGGGGATTCCTACCAGCACGGTGTGCATCACCTGAATACTTCCTTTCTATATCTGGACTCTGACACCTGCCCCCACATGGAGAAGGCTTCAGCGTGTAAATATGAGTCCGTGGCAAGAGCAGAACTGTCCACAGCTCCTGCCTGGTGCGTCTCCCTGTGACAACCACATTTCAAGACACGCTGAGCCTCTTTCCCCAGGGACCTGCAATCAGATAGGCACCCATATCTCCTCAAAGCCACAGAGTTTATACCTGAAGTAGCGGGTCGGGCCCAGACATCTTGCTCTGTAGGGAGTAGCCTGAATTGGCTGGCCGTAGCCGCAACAGAATTCCCTGGAGAATGCACACTTTCCTGGAGGCTGTCTGTTGGAGGCAGCTCCCTGCTGCCATGGCCAACCTGACTCAGCTTGACCTACCGCAGAGGTCATTGTGGGTATAAAGATCAAGCCAACGTTTTGAGTGGACACCTGACTCCTTGAGACATAGCCTCTCCTGGGCATTCATCATAGCATCGCCACTGGGTAGGTGACAACCAGGTGCTAGTGGACAGGATCTGCTTCTGCCCAGGTGCTGCTGTGACCTGAAGTAAAGTGGAACAGAGCCTTCAAAGGCTAACAGAGCCTTCCAGCTTCCTCCCACAACTAGGGAAACTGAGGCGCCACAGAAATGAGATTTGCTCATGGGTAGCATCCTCTTACTCCTGGCTCAGGGTTCCCTCTTTCCCACCAGTGATAACTTTGTTTTTATAATTTTTTTAATTCTGTGTATGTGCATGAGTATGTGAGCATGTGCGAGTACGTGTGTTGTTTGTGCTTGTTAGCATCTACGCACATGTGTGTATAGGTGTGTGCGTGCGTGCAGATGCGTATGTACATATGTGCCCATGATGTGGAGGTCTGAATTTGGCATTACGTTTTCCAGTTGGTTTTCATTTTTACTTGGCGAAGCAGGGTCACTGAATCTGGAGCTTTCCAGCTCTAAGTAGCCTAGTTAGCCAGCTTGCTCCGGGGATTCCCTGACTGGCTCATTAGGGCTGAGACTATAGGCAACCACCACATCTGCACAGATCTGTACTTGGGTCCTGGGGTTTCAAACTCTGGTCTGTAAGCTTGCACAGTAAGCACGCTATCCACTGAGGCATCTCCCCAGCCCCAGGAGTAATAACTTTCATCTTCAAGTTATTCATCTCACTATGAACTATGAAACCGGGAATACTGTTGTGATGGGAAAGGATACCAGAGGGGTTCCACGCCCTCTTGGAACGGTTCCATTAAGTCTCGCCTGTTTAGAACCTCTTGCTCCTTTTTGTGAGGCTCTGTGTGGCCCACAGCGCAGCTGGCCAAGGCCAATAGAGATTTATTTATAGCTAGGCTCCAGGCTGCCTGGTAACGGACCACTGCTGCCTTTAAAGAAATAGACTATACACATCCACCTCTTCCACATTCAGTGGAAGCCAGGCCCGCCACACTTCTGGCTGGGACCTGTGATAATGAAATCACTATCCATGTACAGTTATGGATGCAACCACTCTACACTTAGAATTGCTTGAGGGGGGAGTGGAGGGTCCTGGCAGCCTCTGGCCTGAGCAACTCTAAGGTGGCTCCATCTAGGTCAGATCAAGGCCCCACAAATACAAGAACAAGGCAGAACAAAAGAAAACAATTCCACAGGCCTGACGTCCTTGTCACTAATTGATCTGCCGAAGAGAAAGAAAGGATAGGGAAAGAAAGAATGGAGATGGGATCTGGGGGAATTGGCTGTGAGCTTCAAGGAACAAAGGGCCCAGGAGATTTTCTGCCTGTGAATAGGGGTGGGGAGGGTAGATCCCATCTCTGTCTGACAAGACCCAGTGGTAGCTCTCACAAGGCAGTGCCAGACACAACAGAGTCACAGGGCCTTGCATCTGACTCTGGGCATGAAGTGAGGGGGGGAGGGTTGACTGCCTGTCACAGACCCCAGTGGTAAAGTGACCTTCTGATAGAACAGGGATCCCAAGATCAGGTGCACCAGGGAGGCATTAATATTAAACAGCTATCCTCTGCTCAATGTCATAGGAAGGTCAAGAGCAAAGGTGGGGGTCTCCAGTGGAGACCTGGGTGCCCCACTTCTCTCCTCTCCCCCATTTTCTCCTTGTGCAGAAAGAGAGTTGAGGCAACCCCCCACTCTCTTGGCTGTCTGCAAGACAGAGCCAACTCCATCAGGGTATTTCTGGTGTTTCTTATGACTGGCACTCTCAAAATAAAAGCAAGCTGCCGGGCAAACAGGATGACATAGTAACACCAGGCTGGAGGCCACTGGGGCAGAAGCTGCACCACGTGTGTCTGGTCTGAGCCAGTGACAGTTTTGAAGCCCGAAGGCCTCACAATAGGCCAGGCGCTTGAAGACTTGGCTGCAGCCTCTATCAGCTCCTACTTAGCTTGTTCAGGCCTTTGTGTCAGGACTGGTTCTTGCAATGCCAGCCTCAGGGACTCTGCCTCTGGCCACTAGGTAAATGAGACCCATACTCATTTTCTCAAGTCCAGGAGTGGCAGGTGGAAGGGGACTCTGTACATGGCCAGCATCTGAGCTACAGGCGGACTTTCTCTCCTGTTCTGGGATATGTGAGACAGGCCTGGAAGAGCTGAATGGCAAATTCTCTGAATGTGAGCCTTCCCTGGGGAGCGCTTCACTTACAGTGCAAACACCTGCCGCCATTAATCTTCTAGAACAGTCTCCCCTCTGTCCCTTAAAATGCAGCTCAGGGTGTGTGTGTGTGAAAGTAGTCATGCTCCTGCTTGACTGACCCCAAGCAAAATCACCAGAATCCCCTCTCCCAGATGAGACAGCCAAGGCCAAGCTTGCAAGCGGTGCGAGTTCCCAAGGCCCAGCAAGCAACATTTCAAGTGTGGCCCACTGGTCTTGATTGGTTTGTTTTGAGATAGATTCTTCTGTATCCCGTGGTGACTTCAAACTAGCTGGGGCGTTCAGGACGACCTTGAACTCATGATCCTCCTGCCTTTACCTCTCCAGTGTTCAAGATAGAACCCAGAGAGTGCTAGGCAAGCAGTCTACCAATTAAACTATACCCTAGGCCCCCAATAGATCTTTAAAAAAAATCAAATTAGTTTATTTGAAATGTGGTCTCAGTCTACTGGAAACCACAGAAGTCTCTGTTAAGAAATTCCCTGACTGGAGCTTAAACCTCAGTTTCAAACAGAACCACCTCTCTGCTCTAGTAGGGAACAGGAACTTTCCTCTAGACATGACCCCTCCATCTGTCGCCATGAGGAAAGCCCATGCTCTATACTGGCCCTACTTCCTCTTTGCCCCTGTGCTCTGGATCACCCATTTATTTCCTTAGAGCTCAGTGGGGATAATAGCCTAGTACACAAGCTGGTGTTCAGGTCTGTCGCCCACCTAGACAGACACCCTGAGACTTTGCTGTAACACAAAGCAGTTTGTATCAGATATATGGGGTCTGGGTTCTGAGTGGAATACCTCTTATCAGTCTCAGACAGCATGCAGGGCTAAGGGTGAGCTGAGACAGGAAAGAACCTTAAAGCTTGTACCTTAATCACCTCAGAGCTCTGTGTGCTAGAATTCCTGGTTGACTCCTTGCGGCAGTTGGTCACATACCATGTCAGAGCCACAGGGAGGCAGATTGGACCCACTTAGAAAAAGACTGACTAAGCTGGGATGTAGCCCAATGGGTATAGTACTGGCCAGCATGAACAAAGTCCTGGGTTCAACACCCAGCACTGCACAAACTGCAATCTTAGCACTGAGGATGTGGAGGCAGGAAGGTCAGGAGTTCAAGGTCACCTTCAGCCATAGAGCTATCGTGAGGCAAGCTTCAGTTACTTGAGAGCCTTTTAAAAGAAAAAAAAAAAAAAGCAGGCAGCGGCAGAGGGGCGGGGACAGACTAGATTAACACACTGTTTTACTATTTGAAAGCCAGGATTACAAACTTTAAAAAGAGCCGGGTTCAGGAAGGAGCCATTAAATCCAGCAAGTCTCTGTTATTAAACAGAAATGGAACACGCACTGAGACTTAACGGTGCCACAAACTGTTTATCACTTCCTTCTTTCTCACCTTACCAGAAATGCAGTGAAATGTTCATTGTGCATATTTAGAAAGCACAGATAAGGAAAAACAGAAAATTAAAATCTCCCAAGGGAGAGGAACAGGCTTGCTGCTGGTCTGTGTATCAAGACTGAAAAAGAAAAAAAAATCGATGTGTCCCTGTTTTAAGGGGGGACATGAGATTCCAAGTGTGGATGTGTCATAAGTTTGCTTAATAGTCAAACCCGAAGCGCTTTGCTGTGTCACTCAGGAGAAAGACTGGGTGGTAGCCACACATCTGTGAGGTCACCATCATCCACCTGCCGTTAGTGCTGTGCTTACATCCTGAGTTTGAAAGAGAGCATGCGATACGTGAGGGCCCGAGGAGGGCACAGTCTTGTGCCAGCCACTCTGGTCAGGGGAATCCCAAAGTCAGTCTTAAGTCCTGGACGTAGCCTGTCATACACAGCAAGCAGCCAAGTTAGTGGCTGGTCAAAGTCTAGGCCCAGGAATGTCCCTTGCTAATACCAACAGGGAAGCCTGTCGACAGACACGGTCTAGGTGAGTTCAGGCCACTGCTATTCTTTGAGCCTGGTCCTCTCCACAACCTTGCAAAGGAGGATTATGTGACTTTCTCCAAGGGGCTGTGAAAAAAAATACCTACTATTCCTATAGAGACCATCAGTGACAGGTCAAGGCTAGCTTAGGGAACCAATGAGTGTGTTTGGGTTACAGCTGTGCCACAGGAAAAGCCACTCCAGAATGAGTGAGACTTATAAAAGCTGCATCCCTAGAGTCCCCTGCTTGACCTGCAGGCAGTTTGTCCTGTGAGGTTCTCTTTGCCCCATCAACTGTTACTGTTTATATAAACTAGAAGGAGGAGCCTTGTGATTCTTAGAAGTTTCAGGAACTTCCTAAGCCTTGTAAGTTTTATTTACTTGCTAAATCTTAATAAGCCTCCAGCTAGGAGTAATCTTTTTGGTTGTTTGGTTGATGGGTTAGTCTTGGTATTTTTGATACAGGGTCTTACTATGTAGCTTTGACTGTCCTGGAACTCACTATATAGACCAGGCTGGCCTTGAACTCATAGAGATCTACTTGCCTCTGCCTCAGCCTCCCAAGAGCTGGGATTAAAGGCATGTGCAACCATACCAGGAGGAAATGTTTTAATTTGGAGGAAATATCTCCACAAGTATAAACCAGCATCCATGGTCCCATTTTACAGAAGGGGAAACTGTGGTTGGAAAAGCAAAAATTGTTCAAGGATGCCCAGCGTGGGGAATCTAAGCAGACTTCAGTGTGAAGATCAAACTGGATCACCTCTGACTTTCTTCCACTGAACATTTTGTTTGTTTGTTTGTTTGTTTGTTTGTTTGAGTCAAGGTCTTATTGTATAGCCCAGGCTACTCTGGAACTTACTATGCTGACTAGGCTGGCCTGTACCTTGAACAACCTGGGAGGCCATCACAAGGCTAGACCTAGAACAGAAAAACCCCTGATGGCTTTCCTTTCATCTTCTTCATCAGCAAAATGTAAATCCAAGGTTAGGAAAAGAAAAGTCATTTTTGAAATCCGTCAGATTCCTGATCTGGTGAGATCCTAGAACAACATGCCTTTTGGAACTCTCTGAAACTTTCATACCCCTCCATGTCCTGATGATATAGATGTTTCTGACCTTCGGTCTCTTCAAAGTGACCACTCAGACCT
>NW_021627519.1:0-32112 GCF_004785775.1 Grammomys surdaster | reverse complement strand
TTTAGTTTAGTTTAGTTTAGTTTAGTTTAGTTTAGTTTAGTTTAGTTTAGTTTAGTTTTGGTATTGTTTGTTTGAGACAGGGTTTCTCTGTGTAGCCCTGGCTGTCCTGGAACTCTGTAGACCAGATACTATAAATCAAACACATAGAGATCCGCCTGCCTCTGCCTCCCAAGTGCTGGGATTAAAGGCGTGTGCCACCACTGCATAGCTTGATGTTGGTTTTCAAACAGACTTGTTAATCATAAATTATGAGTCACGGTTTAAATTACAGAAAAGTGAGCTAACAAAGAACCATAAATGGTACTCTTCTATTTCACACACACACACACACACACACACACACACACACACAGCTATTTCTTGTCATACTGGAGGCTTGTAGTAGACACTGAACTCCAATATACAGAGGTCAAGCATGCAGTTAAACAATGGACTTTATACATACCATCCCATACATGCCTTGAGGGAACCCACCATTACTGTACAGGCAATACATATACAACAAGCATGACAGGAGGTGTGAGTCTATCTTCTTCAGTGATAGGGTACATGCTTTTACATGTACGTATCCTCAAGTGAAATCCTCAGTGTACATCAGATGGATGGATGGATGGATGGATGGATGGATGGATGGATAGATAGATAGATAGATAGATGGTGGGTGGGTGGGTGGACGGACAAACGGGGTGGGGGAGAGAGAGAGAGAGAGAGAGAGAGAGAGAGAGAGAGAGAGAGAGAGAGAAGATATAACAACACATATCTCAGTGCTTAAATTACCATTTATGATTGTGAGACCCAACCTAAAATCAGACTACCCCCGAACAGGGATCCCGCACTGTATAAGGAAAGAAACGCTGAGCATGCACCATCCATCACTCTGCTTTCTGGTGTGGATGCAATATGGCCAGCTGCCTTGAGCTTCGTCATGCTGAATTGTACCTTGAAGTATAAACTAAAACAAACTTCCCCTAAGTTGGTTTTGTCAGAGCAATGGGAAAAGATGATGATGATGATGATGATAACAATATTGTTGTTAAATTATGTCTTAAGATATGTAAGTCATTATCTCTGGTTAAAGGGAATGTGACCTTACTTGATGATCAGTTAGAGAGATAATATAGGGTGACTGGTCATCCAATGTGAATGGAATCCATATATGTAGAGGAAAACACTATGTGACAAGAGACCAATGAGAATGACAAAGCCATGCCCCAAGTATTACTGAGAAATGGAATACACCTGCAGCCACTATAGAAAGTTTTTAATGCTGTCTCATGGGATACAGGGGACAGTAAAAACTTAATTTTCAATTTCTGTATTTCTGATCTGTAAGAGAATGTGACAGTTCTCAAGGGAAAGGATATAACATACATTTCCAGAAGACACAGAAGACAACAGAAACTATGTGCCAGTCACAGGGAAGTCATTCTTTCTCTACAGGCGAAAGCAACTTTACTAAAGCTGTAGTTGCTACATATTGCAGATGTTCTGCAGTGAGTTATCTGGGGTTATCACAGCTAACCAGGCCATTGGAACAGTTGGCACCAATAAAATGGTACACAAACCAGACTCTTACCTTGGATTTTTACTGTCAGAGAGAAAGGGACCATACTCTGGGAATCTCAAGTATGGACCAGGCCAATATCCAAAGACCTAGTCAGTATTTAATACAGCTTGCTTCAAATGTGGTGGAGGAGGAAGAGGAAGAAGAAAAAGAGGCAACAGCAGCAGCTTGGTTGTGGTGGTACATACCTTTAATCCTAGCACTCAAGAGGCAGAGACAGATGGATAGCTGAGTTCCAGGCCAGCCTTGTCTATAGAATGAATTCCTGGACAGCCAGGGCTACACAGACAAGCCCTGCCTCAAAAATAAATAAATAAATAAATAAATAAATAAATAAATAAGTGGGTGGCTTTCAAGAGTTCCCTGATATCAGCCATATCTGTTGCTTAGTAACTGGTATTTAAGAATATGACTCCAAATTCATGATAAAATCTTCCATGTAACTGGATTTCTCCATTACATTTCCTAACCAGTCTGAATACTGGTGCTGTTTATACACTCATGATGGGGTTCCTTGGTGTCTTTGCGAGGTATTTAAGATTTCTTAGCATGAAAGCCTGGTATGGTGGTACCTGTCTATGATATCATCATTTGAGAGATGGAAGTAGGAAGATCAGAAGTTCAAGGTCATCCTTGGCTACATAGGACGGAAAAGACCCTTATGTGACAGTCTTACTGTCAACTCGATACAATCTAGAATCACTGGGGAGAGGAGCCTGAGTGTGACGGTGAGGGACTGTCTTAGCTGTATCAGGTGATGTGGGAAGACCTATCCACTGTATGCTACATCATGCCCTGTGCCTGGGAATCCTGGCCTATATAGTTGTAGGGATAGAACTAAGGACTAGCATGTACCCATTCTTTCATCTCTCCCCACTTTCTGATGTGGATGTGACATGATCTGTTCAAGTTCCTGCCATATGATTTCCAGGCTGTGATGAACCTACAACCTGAAACTATGTGCTAAATAAATCCTTTCTCCTGTAAGGTGGTTTTGTTGGAATATTTTATTACAGCAAGAGAAAAGACACTAAGACACACAGTCTCAAAACAAGTTCTCTAATGTCAAGGCCATCCTTCCACGGTCCCTTGCCTTGTCTTGGTGATCCAAGCCATCCATTCCCATGTTTGAAAACTCTCTCTCTGGAGTTACATCTCTGGTGTTCACACTACTGTCTTGCAACTCTCAATGAGACAGAATTCATTAAGTTCAGCATACTAAGTATCTAGGTATTTTCCTTGTTAGCTAGAGATGGAAGGTCATGATGGGTGTCCGTAGGGTTATCTGTCTTGATATGCCCTGCCATCCTGTTCAACTGAATCATTTTACTGTAAATACATTACTAGGTTGTTTTTTTATGGTGCTAGTAGTCAAATCCAATGACTCAGACATGAAAGGCTGATGCCTTTCATGAGCAATTTCAATTCTGGTGGGTTATCCTATGAGGTCCTAATAAAAACGTAAATAGCTTCTGAAAGTAGTAAAGTATTCCCATGAAGCATTCTTAGATGTTGCTCAGTGACAGAGCCTGTGTTTAGGTATGTGGGAGATCCTATGCTTGATATGGAACCCCAAAAATATGGACCTATGGCTGAATGGGATCAATGATTCTGGATTCAATTCTTAGCACCTACAGAAACATACAAGACAATAAATCTCATGTTTCTTTTTTCAAAGAAGCACTGGGACTCAGCATTGAGAGTCTCTCTCCTTTTCTTCAGCCTGCCTGTCTGAATAGCCCCAGCTAGCCTCTAATTCACACTCCTCCTCCCTCAGCCTTTCCAGTGAGCGCTGGATTGACAACCCCTGGGTACCAAGCTAGGGCAGACATATTTTCACGCCATTTTTGAAAATGAAAAAGGTAGCTAAATTATTCACATCTCTGCAGGCAGAACTCAGTGAAAAAGGTACAAAAAATTCACAAGAACTAATCCAAGACATATGTGCTGTGGTATAAGCTCATTTCAAATCTCCATATAAAGTAATAATTTGTTAATTATTTAAAATAACTATGAGGTGCACTGGCTCACTTTTTTCATGGCAGCATTCAGAGGACCACTGAAGTTCTGGCAGACAGAAACAATATCTCACAAGCTGTGTTTGCTATTTCAGGGCTGTCATCCCAGCTACTCTGATGACTGACGGCTATTACAGCTGGTCTGGATTGAGTCGCCTTCAGGCCAGCCTTATGCAGGGATGGTCATGAAGGACTGGGATATAAATTAAAGACAGAGAAGCACACATATAGCGCTACATGTCTGGCTCGAGGCCGGAAAACGATGGCAGATGCCCGGAACTGGAGTTATAGACAATTAGGGGCTGCCATGTGGGCTGGGAATGGAATTTGAGTCTTGTACAAGAGCAGTCAATGAGCTCTGAGCCATTTCTTCAGCCCATCAGGAAATAATTTAAATATTACTCTTATCATTAAGAAGAAGGCACACTGTTTGCACAAGTTGGGGTTCAGTAGGTAAAGATACTACCACCAAGCTTTAATCCCTGGGATCCATATGGTAGAACGAGAGAAGCGACTCCTACAAGTTGATCTGGCCCCCACGTACGGATCATGGACTGTGTCTCCCAACCCATGAACACATATAGGATTAATTATTTTTCTGATGTCATTTCAGTCACATATTCAATAAAATCGAGTTAGAAAATATGATGTTTGTTCATACTCCTTTGTCATATATTTTCTTTTTTTTATCAACATGAATTTTTATTTACTTTACATCCTGATCACTGCTCTCTTCCCCAGTTACCCCCACAATCCCTTCCCCAATGCCCTATGAAAGGGTCGAGGCTCCCTGGGTATCCCCCAGCCCTGGTACATCAAGTCTCTGTGGGTCTAGGTGCATCTTCTCCCACTGAGGCCAAACAAGGCAGCTCAGCTAGAAGAAAATATCCCACACAGGCAATAACAGCTTTTGGGGTAGCCTCCTCTCCAGTTCTTTGGGACCCACATAGAAACTGAGTTGCACATCTGCTACACTTGTGCGGAGAGGACGAGCTCCAGCCTGTGTGCGCGCTTTGGTTGGTGGTTCGGTTTCTGAAGACCCAGGTTAGTGAACTTTGTTGGTCTTCCTGTGGGGTTTCTATCCCCTTCAGGGCCCTCAATCCCTTCCCTGACTCTTCCATAAGAGTCTCCATCCACTGTTCAGCTGCAGATCTCTGCATCCACCTGAGTCACTTGCTGGGTGGAGCCTCTCAGAGGACAAGCTTGCTAGATTCCTGTCTACAGGCATAATAGAGTATCAATAAGAGTGTCAAGAATTGGTGCTTGCCCATGGAATGGGTCTCAAGGTGGGCTAGCTATGGGTTGCCCATTCTTTCAGCCTCTGCTCCATCCCCACCCCTGTATTTTTTGTAGACATGATAAACTTTTGGGTTGAAAGTTTTGTAGGTGGGTTGGTGTTCCTATTTCACCACTGGAGTTCCTGCCTAGTCACCAACCCTACATCTGGCAGAGGGGTAATACCGAAAATTTATAAAGAACTCAAGAAGTTAGACACCAACAACCCAAATAACCCAGTTAAAAAATGGAGTACAGAGCTAAACAGAGTCTCAACAGAGGAATCTCAAATGGCCAAGAAACAGATAAATGTTCAAAATCCTTAGTCATCAGGGAAATGCAAATCAAAACAACTCTAAGATTCCATCAGAATCCTGTCAGAATGACTGGCACATGCTGACAAGGATGTGGCACAAGGGGAACACTCCTCCATTGCTGGTGGGAGTGCAAACATTTTACAACCACTTTGGAGATCAAATTGTCTGTTTCTCAGAAAACTTGGAATAGTTCTACCTCAAGGCCTAGCCATACCACTTCTGGGAATATATCCAAAAGATAACCCATTATACAACAGGGACACTTGCTCAATCAACTATGTTCATAGCCAGAAACTGGAAACAACCTAGATATACCTCAACAGAAGAATGGATAAAGAAAATTGGTATATCTAGACAATGGAATATTATCCAGCTATTAAAAACAAAGACATCATGAATTTCGCAGGCAAATGGATGGAACTAGAAAATATCATCCTAAGCAAGGTAATCCAGTCTCAAAAGGACATATATGGTATGTACTCACTTATAAGTGGATATTAGCCATAAAATACAGGGACCACGCTATACTCCGCAGACCAAAAGAAGCTAAATAAAAAGGAGGTCCAACAAAGGATGCCTGAATCTTACTTAAAAGGGGAAATTAAATAGTTGTGGGAGGCAGATAGGGTGAGGAAACTCGGTGGGAGAGGGGATGGAGAGAAGAACGGAGTGGAGGGTTAAGATCCAGTGTGGGGATGTACTAGAGAGATGGCCATGAGACTAACTGGAAATCCACAACTGGAGGGTGGGGAAGTGGGGGGCGGATCAAGGGCATGCCAGAGGCCTGTGACAGGGGAGGTGACAGTATCTGAGGCAGCATCAGGGATATGGAACCTGAAGATTAATTTTTAAAAATCATCTTTCTGACCAGAGTTCTGTGCTACCTGTAAAGTCTCCACTTTCTGGGAGAGAAAAGTAGGTATGGTGTTTGGGCGGCTTCCTCTGGCAAACAGGCTGTCCTGAGGAAATGAGGTGTATGTACAGCAGGCGGAGCTGGCCACCTGGAGTATGTCCTTTTTGTCAAACATCGTTGGTTGGAAAACACTGTAGAATGATTCCTAGGCGTCCACTAACCTGAGCAGATTTCTGACCTAATTCCCCTTTCCTTCCACAGCCATGCCCAAAGCAGAACTGTGGGAGCTATGGAGACAGCTCAGCGGTTAAGAACACTTAACTGCCCTTGCACAGGACCTGAGTTCCCATCACGCACATCAGGACACTCACAACCATTAGAGAGTTCAGCTTCAGGGAATCTGAAACTTATGACCTCCTCAGGCACCTGTATTCACATGCACTCACGCACACACAAAATATGTATGTGTGTGTACATACAAACATCCGTGCGTGCATGTGTGTGTGTGTGTGTGCATGTGTGTAAAACTGTGGTCAGGGCGGAGCAGCACAGTTGGCTCATATGTTACTGTTTATGCAACTGTGCCCTCTTGTGTTCCTCCATGTTTGCACCACACCACTCTGTCCCCCTGGGTCTCCCATGTCCCCTTCTGCATACCTTTGTCCTCTCCTGATCAATGGTACACTTTCTGTAAACCTGTGTCCCCCTCTGTTCAAATATCTTTCATTCCGATTACCTGTGCATCATCCTGTAAACTGTCACCCCTCTTTCTCACCCACCACCGCTGCTTACCAGTGTATCCTGAGGCTTACCTATGCCTACTCCTGCCCATCCTTGCTTGTGACAACCCCCATCCCTTTCCCTGCCTATCTCAGAAAATCCTAGAGCTCCCTCTAGTGGACACTTAGCTCAGTCTAAGAGAGGCAATGGGGCCTCTGGTCAGACAGAAACATGTCAGTAGGGAGTGCCCAAGGCCACCAGGTTACTACTTCCCCAGGCACATGTCCAGTCAGCAAAGTGGGGATCTACAGGACTCAAACGACAACCTCCTTACAAATATACCACCCTCGGGTCAAACCTGAAAGTTGGCGAATGCCCCTGACTCGGTGCCTCGGCTGTGAGGAGCCAGCAAGGAAGTAAGTTTCCTCTGACGACGACCAGGCCCAGAAACTATAGGATCCGATATTCCCTGTGTCCATGGATGAGCTTAGATAGCCCCGGATGTGGCAGGAAATGAGATTACGTTCCTTTTATTCACTGCCAGTTTTTTAGCACTGCGCAGCTTTTCCGGCTCCACCTTCCAGCCTCCAATTATTCCTCACTGGTACTGACGGCAAGCCTCAACCGGCCTGGTTTTGAACCTGCTTTGACACACATCATAGACTAATATCTATTCATTTCTTCCTTATGGTCCCAGCTAGTTGTCCCATTTCCCTCCTGTGGTGAGATAGCATGTCTAAATTTCCCTGTCTGAGTGTCTTTGATCCTCTAGAGGCTCTTATGATATTCCAGACATCAAATGGCCTGTCCTAGAATGGCCTAGGACAATACGGGGGCCTCAACGTCCCTCCCTAAATTCTCTATTATAGATCCCTACTTCATAATCCCCCTGAAGGATTGCATCACCAATATCCATGAGTAGGATAGGGCATAAGTACCCAAAGAGGACCTAGATTCTATCATCTCTCTCAAGTTTGTGACTTCCCACCAGAAAACTACTGCCATCTGTGAGCCAGGTACTCTCTGGTTGAAATGTGAAATCTTTCAAATCTGGCCAGCACTGCAGGATAAGGTCAATTGTTCACACAGAGGAATGCTACGAGAATCCTCAGGGTTAGAATCTGACACTGGGCTAAAGGGATAGCTATCATGGAGCATGTGCTTTCCAGCACTCAGAAAGATGCTTCCAACAGACAGATGATCCAAGAGGCTGCAGCCATGAGAGGAAGCACAGTGCTGAAATTACCACCCTTCCAGCATTTAAAAATCTAATGGTCGATATGTACCCTGAGCGCCCCCTTGTGGCCTCAGAGAGGCGATGCATACACTAGTCCTGCCGGGTTCTCCAGAGTTTGCTGAGGTTTGTAGAGCAAACACAGTGAGCTGACAGAAATGAAGACATTTTAGAGAGACTCGTGCGTCTTCCCGTCTGACTATCAGATTTTTGAAACAATGGACCCCAAAGAAATGGAAATTTCTCCGGGATCTCATGCTAGGTGAAGGGAAAAGCACCAGCCAGAGAGGGAACTTGTTTCCTGGAAAGCGATTTCTAACAACTCACCAGGCCACCTTATAGAGTAAGAGTAAAGCTGCAGCTTAGCCAGAACTGCTTAAATGTGCATAACCCTTGGCCCTCTATGTAAACTTCCATCTGATTTCCAATGGCGGGGGCAATCTCTGAAGCCATTTGACTCTCCCTCTGTGGTCACATTAAATAAAACCCCCTTTTCTTCTCTCCACTATTAATTTGGCTCTTTGAATTGGCCTATTGAAAATGAGTGGATGAACCTGGTGGCAATTGACAAGAGATGAGAAATGGGGCTGGAGAGATGGCTCAACAGTTAAGAGCTAGCCTTTCTTCCAAGGAACCTGGGTTCAATTCCCAGCATTCATGTGACAGCTTATAACTGTTTGGAACTCCAGTTCCAGGTGATCTGACACTCTTACATGCATATACATGCGGGCAAAATACCAATGCACATAAAATAAAAATAAATATTTTTTAGGAAGGAATGGAGGAAAGAAGGAATAAAATGTGTAAACTAACACATTGGGCTGTGACCCCAATTCAGAATCACATGGCCAGCTGTCCTGAAACTAGAGGGAGACACACAGCTGGCCCTAAAGTTTCTCCCAGTACCCCATAGAAACATCCCCCCACTAACACATCCAGACACTCACACTTACTGTGGTCCAGCATGCCTCTGAGAGCCCAGAACAGCCTGACATAAACCTGCGTCACATGGCCATCTCTGTAGAGAGGCCTGAGATACAGCTGTGTGGTCCACCCAGTGTGTCCTTGTACCACCTGAATGGCTCCAGGAAGAGTGGCTCTCTCCAAAAAGCCACCCCCTTCATGACTAGTCTCAGCGACATCCCAGAAAGTAGTCTCGCCTCGGGTGTTCTGTTGGCCCAGTTACTCACGATTGGCTTGACAATACCCATCCTGTGCCAAAGAGAACCAGCTATGTGTCTTCCAGGAATGATCCTCAGGCCATCTTCCTGATCGTCCAGGAAGGGCTTCTCTGGGCAGCTCCACACATGACCCACATGGGCTCCTTCCTGTGCCCAAAGTCGATCCCTGGCTCATGCCCCTTGAACATCAGGAAGGATGAAGCTGAAGGACAGATGGTGAGGACCCTCCATACAAGACACGCCTTCAGATGTCAGCTTCTGTAATGAGCATCCTCCAGGGCAAGCCATTCACTTCCAGTGAGCTAGCCGGCTTTACGAATATGAAAAGACCCCACATGGAGGAAGAAAGGCAACTCAGCTGTGATGCCTGTGCAGAAATGTCTGGTGGTCGGACGAAGTGCTACAACTCACCCTGCGTCTCACCATACTTTGTGTGTGTGTGTGTGTGTGTGTGTGTGTGGTGTGCTGCATTTGTGGTATGTGGGGGGTGGTATGTGGTGTGTGTGTGTGTGTGTGTGTGTATGTGTGGATATGTGTGGTGTGTGTGTGTGGATGTGGTATGTGTGTGTATGTGTCTATGTATGTGGTATGTGTGTGTGGATGTGGTATGTGTGTGTATGTGTGTATGTGTGTGTGGTGTGTGTATGTGGTATGTGTGGTATGTGTGTGTGTGTGGTGTGTGTATGTGGTAGGTGGTGTGTGTGTGTGTATGTGTGTGTAGGTGGTATGTGTGATGTGTGTGGTATGTGGTGTATGTGTGTGTGTATATGAGTGGATGTGTATGGTGTGTGTGTATGTATGTGTGGTGTGTGTGGATGTATGTGTGGTGTGTGTGTGTGTATGTGTGGATATGTGTGCTGTATGTGTGTGGATGTGTGTGGTGTGTATGTGTGTGGATGTGTGTGGTGTGTGTGTGTGGATGTGTGGGTATGTGTGTGGTGTGTGTGTGTGTGGATGTGTGTGGAGTGTGTGTGTGAATGTGTGGTATGTGTGTGGTATGTGGTGTGTGTGTGTGAGTGTACACACATGTGTGAGTGTATACACCTGAGTTTCTGTAGGAGCATATGGAAGTCAGAGACGCCTCAGCTGTCATTTCTCAGATGCTGTACTTGTTTTACAAGACAGGGTTGCTCAGTGTCCTAGAACTCACCAAGTAGACTAGGCTGGACAAGGGTCTACTGTCTCTACCTCCTCAGTTCTTGGATGAAAGCACCACCGTCTGCTGGGTCATCACATCAAATTATTGTCATCTCAAAAGAGGGAACCTCAACTGAGAAACTGCTTCCAGAAGACTGGTCCGTAAGCAGGCAAGCCTACAGGGTATTCTCTTACTTCATGATTGATAGAGACGGGCCCAACTCATAGTGAGTGGTGCCATCCCTAGGCTGATGGCCCTGGTTTCTGAACAAAAGAAGGATAAGCAAGCCAGCAAGAGGTACTTCCCAATGTCCTCTCCACCAGCTCCTGCCTCCAAGTTCTCAGGCAGTTTGAGTTCCTGCCTTCATTTCCCTCTACGGTCTGTGTTTTAGAATATGTAAGCCCACTAAATCCATTCCTCCCCAAGTTGCGTTTGGTCCCAGTGTTTTACTGCAGCACTAATGAGCCTATCTCAGACACCAACTGTTGCTCACAGCTTTTCTTAACATGGGTTCTGGGACTCAAACTCGTGTCCTCCTGCTGTCACAGGAAGCCCTCTTACCCAGGGAGCATAGCCCCAGCCTTTTCTCCCTATTTCAACTGAAGCCTCGTGTCAGTACCCTGGAGATCTTTTGAAGGGAGACGTGTCCCTGGACCTCTTTGTTCCTCTTCCCAGTGTGACTACACTGAATAAATCCCCATTCTCTGCTTTTCACCACTGTGTCTTTAATTAACATATGAGGTAACACTAGAAGGCGCTGCCTGCTGCTGCCAGTACCACCGCTAGACGCTGGGAATCACAAAAAGTCAAGTGCCAGGATCACAGTGCTCAAAGCCTAAGTTTATAAGCCTATAACTTCTAAATCCTGGAGCAATTGGGCCCAGACTCTCAGGGCTTCAAGCTGTGATCTTCTGGGCCTTCTGGGCCTGAGTAGAGCAGAAAGATCATGGCCAGATGATTGGTAAAGCCCATAGGGCATTTCGGCATCTAGAGGCTCCCCTCAACCCCTACCCACAGTCACAACCTCCTCTATTGGAAAGGGCCCTTTATGTTAAACTTCGCCCTGTAGTCTGTCTGACAGCTCACAGGTTTGTTCTCTTCCACTTCAAGGGTCAGGAGGTAGAGTGTTTGCTGCTTTATCCTGTGCCCCAGTGTGTGTTTGTGAGTGTGTGAGTGTGTGTGTGTGTGAAAGAGGAAGAGACAGAGGCAGAGACAGAGTGACTTAGAAACAGAGAGACAGGGAGGCAGAGAAACAGAAACAGAGTGAAAACACATGAGACAGTTCCTCCAACTATGTTTAGGTAGGTATCTGTGTCTCTGCGTGTATGTGTGTGTAACTGTGCAATTCTGTTTTATGTCTCTATATGTCTGTCTGTCTGTGTGTATCTGTTTCTATCTGTGTGTATCTAGTGTTTAGGTCTCTGCATGTGTGCATATCTGTGCCACATGTCTATGTCTGTGTGTGTCTCCATGTGGGTGACTAATTGTCTGTGTGTATGTGCCTATGTGTCTTTATGTCTAGTCTCTGCATATGTGTATGATCCTGTCTCTGTGTGTGTTTCTGTGTGTATGTACCTCTGTGTTTATGTCTCTATGTATCTGTCTCTGTTTCTTTGTCTCTGTGTCTCAATATGTGTGGATCTCTGTGTCTCTATGTTTCTAGGATCAATATATGTATCCATGTTTCTATCTCTCTGTGTCTGTCATTGTATGTGTATGTGCATGTATGTATTATGTATCTACATGCCTTAGTATGTATCTATGTGTCTCAGTATGTGTGCATCTCAGTATGTGTACATCTCAGTATGTGTATCTATGTGTCTGTGGTTTTTTTGTTTTTGTCTCTAGTATCTGTATGTGTCTCTATGTTTGTGTCTCTGTGTATAATTCTTCTCACAAGACAGTCAGAACTCAGGGCCCACCCATATCTATCCTTCTTTTAGGGACACAGGGTGGTCAGTGTCCTCGAAAATAAGTCCCACAAGTGTCTATGACTCACAGAGCCACTTCCTCATGTCCCCACACCCACTCAGTGGTCAGCACAGGCGCCCACGATGCACAGCCACAGTGTGACTCACACGCCTGATAATCTCCGTGGTTTCCTGGGAAGTAGAGTGGATGATATGGGAAGGAGGCCTGGAGAATGGGGCTCCAGGGTTTCCTGAGCCTTTGCAAAACCTGGTGGACTCCCTTTCCTGGAACCACAGTTGGATAGGAGGCTCCAAGACCTTTTCAGCTCAGGCCACGACTAGCTGGTAGGACCTGAAAACTAGGACACCATGAAGCCAGTGAGCTACAGACAGGGACCCACCTTCGCCTGTCAGATGGCATGTCACCAAGGCCTGGGCCTGAGCTGGCTAACTTCTTAGGAGCAGACTCTTACAGTGGAATGTCCCTGAGTTTATACTAGTCTTACTGGGCCCTCTTGAAGCATTTTTGGCATCTGTCCTTTGTCAACTATCTTCCCAGTGAGTGGCTTCTCTTTTTCAGGTCTTGTGGGCTTTTGTTCTGTTTTAATGCTGTCTTTGTGTGATGTTTTGCTTTGTTTTGAGATAAGTATCATATATCCCAGGCTGGCCTTGTGAAAATTTTCTACCTTCGAGGGCAGAAGGACTTAGCAATATGGACTGCCTGTTTTAGTTAGGGGTTTCTATTGCTGCAACAAAACACCATGACCAAAAACCAAGCTGAGGAAGAAACAGTTTATTCTGTTTATACTTTCACACTTCTGTTTAGCACCAAAGGACATTAAAACATAAGCTCAAGAAGGGCAGAAACCCGGAGGCAGGAGCTGATGCAGAGGCCATGGAGGAGTGCTGCTTTCTGGCTTGCTCCCAGGGGCTTGCCCAGTCTGCTTTCTTATAGAACCCAGGACCACCAGCCCAGGGATGGGCCACCCACAATGGGCTGGACTCTTTCCCTACAGCTGGATCTTACGCAGGCATTTTCTCAATTAAGGCTCCCTCCTTTCAGATAACTGTAGCTTGTGTCAAGTTGATGTAGACTAGCCAGCCCATCATTCTAATAAGGCTCCAGTGACAAACTAAAGTTCACTCTGGGAACAAGTGAGGTGATTAACCTTATTTACAGATCATGGCTGAAGAGTTATGAACAGAAAGATGAGTGATCTTGAAGTGACCTCCCCGGAAAGTCTGTACCCAGAGAGGATGATAGCTTCCCTATGGCTGTGTATATAAAGCCTCATTCCCCTAGTCTCCTCCGCCTCTGTCTTCTAGCCTTTACCAGAGACCACTAAGGCCACATACCATTAGGGCAGAATTGCATTACACTGGCTGGAGTGAGGGTCTCATCACAAATGCACACACACACACACACACACACACACACACACACAGTCTTCCTATGGCTTTCTTTCTCACTAAAGCAGAAGAGTTATTAGTGTGGGGAAAGGCTTCCACAAAGAGGATAGGGTGCTCTTCCCTGTGGTACAGGAAAACAAGCCAGCAGATCCAGGAGGAGGCAGTGGGATGCTGCCCCAGTATCCCACTGTGTGTCCCACACATGTGCAACACAGGGTCCCAGGCTGGCCTTGGCTTTGAGTTGACTTTCACGAACTTTAATGTGTAGCATTTAGTCCTAGGCTTGTAGTTTACCTAAGTGTCCTCAAAACCAGATATGGGTTTTTCTTGTTTTCCTTGTATCAAAAAAGGAAAAGGAGGGCAGGAGTGTGGTTCAATGGCTAGAGTGCTACCGTAACATACATGAAACCCTGGTACTGAGGTTTGATCTGTTGATATGTATTGTAATGCTAATTTCTGTACCCAAAGATCTAGGCCTATGAGTGCATCCTCACAATTTCAAGCTTCTGTTGTTCAAACCTTGTTCCTTGATTTAAAACTATTGGTTAAGTAAAATTGGCTACCGCCAATTACTGAGGGGATTAGAGGCAGATGGGATTTGAGTTATCTGGTTGGCGTGGAGAAGGGAAAGGAGGAGAGAGGAGACCAGGAGAAGGAGGAAGCCACCCTGAGGGGAGATGGACCCTGAGCACATGGCCAGGAGGAATAGCAAGTATTTGGGGAACTCTGCTAGGGAGGTAGGTAGCCAGGCCAGCAGTTAGAAAAGTAGATTACAGGTGACCCCCACACACCCCTATAATTGTCAAACCCAAGTAAAATAACCATAGTCTGAGTCTCATTTATTTGTAAGCTAATCGGGGATAAGTTTAAGTTGGTTGTACTATACCCTGGGTTCCCTCCCATGTATCAGGCATTGTGGGCCACACCCTGAAAAGGTAGAAGCTGGAGGATCAAGCCTTCAAAGTTACAGGCTACAAAACAAGTTTGAAGCCATCCTGGGCTACATGAGACTTTGTCTCAGAAAGAAAAATTAAAGCAGGCAGCTAGGGCATCCGAATGAAGACAGATGCACGGTTGTTCACAGCAGGTATGTTCCTCTGTATCTAAGTCAGATGTGAGGGGTGATGCGTGTGTGTCTGTGTGTGTGTGTGTGTGTCTGTGTGTGGGTCTGTGTGTGTGTGTCTGTGTGTGTGTGTCTGTGTGTGGGTCTGTGTGTGTGTATGTTTGTGTGTGTGTGTGTGTGTGTGTGCATGCACCCCTGTTAGAGTTTTTATGTATCTGTGTGTTGTGAGCATTCACATGCCTCTGCTTCTGTTTGTGATGACTGACCTGGTGAGGCTGAGATGAGTGTAGGTCAAGGGTGAGAGTGTACCACCACAGGTCCTAGTAGGCCTCTCCTCAAGAGTGTGCAGAGATTATTCACATTCTCTGGGAGTCACATACTGAGGGTGTGAGCTAGTGTAGCTAGGAGTACCCTCAGCCGGGATGTCCCTCAGGGAGACACGGGTACCTTCATGAACACTCTTCCTATGGATACAGATTCTATTGGGTCACCAGTTCTAGAGGGGGTTGGAGCATCTCTGTGCAGCTTGCATGGCACAAGTAGGGGGTTGGAGCATCTCTGTGCAGCTTGCATGGCACAAGTATGAAGACACCTTGTTCTGCCTCATCCCAAGCTCCAGTGGGCTCAAGTACTCAGCAGTAACCACAACTGGACCTCAGTACAAATCTGTGTTCCACCCTCAGTGGCCCTTCTGCCCTCCCAGGGTGGTCCAGGCCACTCCCTCGGGGTCTAGCTGTTATGTCAAGTGAAGGTTCCCATTCACAGGCAGTAGCTCCCTCATTCATCCATTTATTCTTAGAGTTGGAGAGGCTCCCTGGCGGCTAGCCAGACTCAGACTGAAGCCTTGTTGCTCCACTGCCAAGATCTAAGTCTCCCCAGTCCCAGTCCCTCCTTTCCAGGTAAGGCAGCAATGGAAACCTGCCACACTTCATGAATGTTCGGTCATAAGGCCCTAGGGCTGGGCATGAAATCCTGAGCTGGACAGGAGCCCCTATGTTGGGCATGAGCCCCTGGGCTAGGCTTGAGCTCCTAAGCTGGGCAGAAGCCCCTGGGCTGGGCATCACGCCATTCTCCATGCAGAACTCCTACAGAGAATTAGCTGAGAGAAGGAATTGTCTGAGGCTGGTCTTGGCCCACAGCCCAATTCAGGTCAATTACTCTGTTCTTAATTGAGTCACCCTCTGTTCTGGCTTCCTTCCTGTTGCTATGATAAAACACTCCTACCAAAAAAAAAAATGTTTAGGAAGGAAAGGGTTTATTTTATCTTAAAACTCCCAGGTTATTAGAGTCTTTCAGTTGAAACAAGTCAGAGCAGGGGCTCAGTGCAGGAATCCGAAGACAGGCCTGGTAGCTGTTCTGCACTGCATGACCTCTGACCAGGGAGGGATCTTCCTCACAGCTAAGGAAGTACAGCAGGACTCCTGGAGGATGCTGCTTGCTAGCTGAGTCTCTGGCTCCCTCCCTCCCTCCCTCCCTCAAGTTTAATTAGCTTTCTTGTTCAGTGGAGGTCCACCTGCCTAGGAACAGCACCTCCCACAGTGGGCGGGGTCCTCCTCCCTCTATTAATAATGAACATGTTCCCCCACAGACATGCCCATAAGCCAATTTGGTCTGGGTGATTCGTCAATAGACGCTTTTCTCTCAGGTGACTCTAGGCTGTGTCAGGTTGACAATTAAAGCTAAGTAGGACACCCCTAAAGTGTCTGCGCCATACTAGAGAAGGCATGAGGCTGGATGTACCCCTAATGAACTGTTTACTATTAATGCCTTCTACCTGCCAAGCCACTCGTGGAATTAAACCCTGCGCTCAAATGTGGCATGGTTAGGTGAGCTCTCAGCCAGCAGGATGCTGGAGATCCAATTAAGTTGTGCATTTTAATTCTCTCGCCTGCTGCTTATTGCTGGGGAGGGAGGGCAGACTCGCAGCTTTCTATCTGTGGAGCACAGTTATCTGTGGAGCACAGAGGCCAGAGTCTGCATGCTGCTGGCAAACGGAGCAGAGATGCTGGAGTGGGGAGGAAGGCATGACATTAAAAACGAGCGTCTCTAAGGCTGAGCTTTTGAAAATGTGGACAGAAATTTCTGGAATAAGGAGATTAGCTTGTGAACAAAGAAAAATCGATTCTATTGAAGGTCCTCTTATGAGCAGACCCAGGTCAAGGAAGGACTCTGGTCACTTGCTATGGTCAATCCTGGGGCTCTGGGGCTCAAGAGACCAGTCCTGCCTGGTTATCCCAGCAGGTCAACAAGGAAAACAGTTGTACTTGGGCCTCCTTCTCTAACCAGCAGTTTGCTTGCAAGAGTTGGTAAGCAGAGTGTATAACTCTGGGCATAGGGTTTGCTGGAAACCCAGGAGGGGACACAGTACTCAGGAAGGGCTTCTGGCTTGCTCTTCATCCAGCTGAGGAGGAGACTCCCCACAGAGAGCACTGTGGGTAGAAACACATCTCCCTGGTACTCTGAAGTGACTCTCAGATAGACTTATGGACTTAGGGGCATGGATGACATACTTGTAACAGAGAGGGACCAGGAAAGTGGGGAGCAAGGAGGAAGGAAGGAAAACAATAGGAAGGGGAACAGAAGGGAGGGGAGGGAGAAGAGAAAAGAGGAGAGGAGAGGAGAGGAGAGGAGAGGAGAGGAGAGGAGAGGAGAGGAGAGGAGAGGAGAGGGTCAGAGACAGGAAGACAGAGAGACAAAGAGACAAAGACATGGAAAAAGAAGGAGAGAGGGAGAGAGAGAGAGAGAGAGAGAGAGAGAGAGAGAGAGAGAGAGAAGGAAGGAAGAAAGGAAGGAAAGAAGAAAGGGAGGAAGGAAAGAAGGATAGAAGGAAAGAGACAGACCACCAGACAGAGAAGGTTTGGACCAAGTTCCCAAGGCAACCGTGATTCTCCTTTGGGCCTCTGCAGGCTGACCCTGCTTGTTGGGCCCAGGCCTACTGTCAGCATCTCCAATGTGTGCTCAAAAGAACTGCTGTTCCTCTGGCTCTTGGAAGGCCTTTTGCTTTCTTTCTGGTCCCTCTTCCTGGCCAAAAGACACTCCTAGGAAGCAGATGGTCTCTTTCAGAAGAAACGCAGTGTGGGTTGTTAAGGTTGCTCTCCATTCCTGTCTCCAAGGTCTCTAGGATGCAAGTGAGCCAGCTCTAGAAGCTTCCTGTGCTGGCTACTAGTTCTATATCAACTTGACTCAAGCTAGAGCTCTCTGAAAGGAAGGAACCTCAACTGAGAAACTACCTCCATAGGATCTAGCTAAAGGCAGGCCGGTAGGGCATTTTCTTAATTCATGATGGATGGGGGAGGGGCCCAGTCCTTCCTGGGCTGATGGTCCTGGGTTTGATAAGAAATCAGGATAAAAAAAAAGCCATGATGAGCAAGCCAGTAAGCAGCACCCCTCCAAGGCTTCTGCATCTTGCTTCCAGGTTCCGGTCCTGTTCAAGTTTCTTCAAGGAAACTTCAAGGATGGACTAAGATGTGGAAGTGTAAGTAAAAAAAAAAAAAATCAACTCTTTTTCTCCCCAGATTTGCCCATTGTGTTTCATCACAGCAATAGAAACCCTAAATAGGACATTGTCCGTGTCCCAGACGCTCAGTTGACTCCCAGACCCCTGAGCAAAGACCACATTGGGTTCTCCATGTATGTAGAACAGCGTCACAAGCTGGACCTTCTAAAACAGTGATTCTCAGCCTTCCTAATGCTGAAACCCTTTAATTCAGTTCCTCATGTGGTGACCAACATGAAATCATTTCATTGCTATTTCATAACTGTAATTTTGCTACTGTCATGAATTGTAATGTGCAGGATATCTTACATGTGACCCTTGCAGGAGTCTCAACTCTCAGGTTGAGAACCACTGTTTCAAAATTGGAGACCCTAACCCTCTAAGGAGGAGCTGGCTGAGAACATGCCTTGGCCTCAGTTATACTGTGTGATCCTCTTGGCCTACCATAGATCAATATGCCAACTCCAACCCATCCACTGGAAGAGGAAGTGCCTGGCAAGCCCCAGACTAACTGGTGAGAGCAGTTACCCTGGGATCTGCAGGTTGAAGAGGCTCCTTCGCAGCCGGAATGTTGGCTCCCATGAAGCTGAGAGGCAGACGGGGTTCTGCTAGACTTCCTCAGACCTGAGGTACAGCTGAAGGAGACGCTGAAATCTTGGCTTTTCTCACTCTCAATGGCATGTTCATCTATCCTGTTGCTGCCAGTGTTAAATCAAGTGTGCATGTCTGCGTCTCTGTTTGTCTGTCTGTGTGTCTCTAAGAATCTATATGCATCTGTATAGGTATGAAAATCTGTATCTCTACATTTCCCTACGTGTGTGAGAGAGAACATGCATGACTGTCTCTCTTCGAGTTTGTACATGCATCTCTGTTTTTCTGTGTGTCTCTGTATGTACCAACAAACTGTGTGCACCTGTGTGTATGTGTGTGCCCATGTCTCTGTCTCTGTATCTGTTTCTCTGTCTCTCTGTCTCTCTGTCTCTCTGTCTCTCTGTCTCTCTGTCTGTCTCTCTCTCTCTCTCTCTCTCTCGTGTGTGTGTGTGTGTGTGTGTGTGTGTGTGTATGCCCATCCCTATGTGTAAGGAGGGAGGGTGAAGAGTCTGAAAGTTCTCTTTTCTTTTTCCTTCTTTGGAAGCTCCCACTCTGGTGACCACAACTTCCTGTTTCTGGTTCTTGTCCTTCAAGCCAAAGGTCTGTGCTTTCCCCAGAGGTGTTTGTCTCTTGCCACAAGGCTCAAGACGTACCCAGTCCAGTCCCTACATTAAGAAAAAAAGCCACAAAGTCCCAGAATTTACCTTTTGCAACCGTTCCCACCTCATAGCTCTCTGTTCACCCCAGCACCCCAGCACCCCAGCACCCCAGCACCCCAGCACCCTAGCACCCCAGCAGCTCTGTTTTGCAATGTGCATAGGTTTCTTGGCTGTTTTCTGTCAGGGAGTGTGGCAGGATCTTTCAAAACCTTACTAGGGAAGCAAAACCAACAATTGCCCGTCCCGTTTTAGAAGTGCCCTGGGTATGACCCTCACATCCTTTGAGTCACAGAGAGGAAAGCATGCGGTTCTGACTGTCCGTGGCTTCCTAGCAGAGAACTTGAGAAACAAGTGTCTGTCTTCCACAGGGAAGACAACAGTGCAATAAAGAGCCTAGAAAAGCCACAAGGCTCACCTGTGAGCCTGTCTACTAGAAAAAGAAGAGGGGAAGAGAAACAGGAGGAAGATGGAAGGCAGGGAGGGAAGGAAAGGAGAGAGCAAAGGGCAAAAATATGAAGCTGCTGCTGCACCTGGGCCCTGGCCACGCACTAGATTCTCTGTGTTTCCTGATGTCTCTGGGGTGGGGAGGAGGATGCCTTGCATACATGAGAACCTGGCACCCCTACAGGGAACCCAACCCTTCCCTATCCAGTCCTAGTTTGCACCAGAACTACATTTTCATCCACTAAGCCAAGCCTTGAGGCTCAGCTGCCCATAAACCAGCAAGGAATAATTTTCCTGTGTCCTCTAAGATCACAAGGGTACCCTTAGTGGGATAAACACAAGGTAGATTCCACCAGGGTAAAATTACCCCTCCCTCCCCTGATTCTTCAGTGTCATATACTCCAGACTGATTTGTACCCATCTCCTCTTGCAATAATTCATAGTAAGGCAGAGCTGATTTTACTCTGTGTGCATGCATGCATTTTTTAAAGTGCTCAACGGGCAAGCATAAGGCCTGGGTTCAGATCTTCAACACCCTGGCAAGGCATCCTGTGTCTATAAGCACAGGGTTGGGGGAAGTAAGGAAGAGACAGAAGGATCCCTGGGACTCACTGGCCAGATAGTCGAAACCAAACAGTAAACTCTAGGTTCAGTGAAAGATTCTATCTCTAAATAAAAGGTAGAACATAACAGAAAAAGATATGCCATGTGACATATCTCTACATATACACACCATAGAGAGAAAGAGACAGACAGACAGACAGACAGACAGACAGACAGACAGACAGAGACAGGGGACCTAATGGGACCATTAGAGCAGCCCAGAAACTCGCCACAGACAAAGAGGATTTTCGCATTAGCAGCAGGAGGGGACGTGTACAGCAGGTATGTGGAGGACCCGGCTGGCCTGAACTGGGAGAGCTGGGAGAACCCAAGGCACGACAGGAGAACTGGTGAGCAGGGTTACTCCTTTTGCCAAGTCAACCACTCGGTTCCACCCACAGGGCATCCCAGACGTCTCCATCAATAATCATGCAAGGATTGATAAAAAGCCATCTGTCTCCCATGAAGTGTGATGTTGTCTTTCTTCAAAGCCATAAGCAGCCCTGGGGCTGAGCCAAGGAATGGCTTATAAAACCCTGGATAATCACCTTGCACGCACCTCTCAGCTCAAATGCAACCGAGGACAGCTGTTTCAGAGGAAGTGTGAAGCCGCTTCATGCCTGGACTTCTCTGTGTTCACAGTCTACCGTCTCTACAAGACTGCTGGGGACACAGCATTGGTGCATCTCTGGAGAACTCCCGCTTTCCTGCTACTTTTAACACCCTTCTCAACACAAACTGAAACCATGAACTTCGGAGCTAGTGCGCCACACTCGACACGGTCTCAAACCTCCTGAAAATGGTCATCCAGCCACCTGTCCCCTGTGCCCACTTCCTGGTATCCCTGTTGCTAAGGAAAATCCAAAACAAGCCCAATGGCTTCTCTGAAAATCCCTGTAGCTGCAACACCCAGCAGGCTGAGAGCAGGCCTTTGACTTCTCCAGAGACTATTGTGTCTTCATCTTCAGAGCAAAGTAGCCTTCCACTGTCTTCCCTGTTCTCTGGGCAAAAGGCACCTTTTGTATCAAATCCACTACAGGACTGACTGTTCTTGGCAAAGGCTAAGAGTGACCAGAGAGACCCGCAGCTTCCTGGGGCATAGAAACAGGAGTGACACGCTGTTAGAGTTAGTGGAGGACTTTTATTGTAAGCACTCAATTTAATGATATCTTTTCTTTAAGTCGGGCATTCTCCACCTGTGGGTTGCAACCATCAGAAAACACTTATTTCTGGTGGTCCTAGGAACTGAGTGAGACACTTCTCAGTAGCAAAATTACAGTTATGAAGTAGCAACAAAAATAAATTTATGGTTTGGGGTTCCTAATGCCATCAGAAGTATGTGTTTTCCAATGATTGAGACCCACAGGTTGAGAACCACTGCTTTAAATAAAATAAGTTTTGTTTTGGTTTTTTTTTTTTTTTTGGTGGGTGGGAGGAAGCAGGACAATTTAACCTTCTGACAGTTGTCACAGATATCCTAGTGCTTAGCTGCTTTGAGTGGAGGACTGTCAGCCAAGAGCCAGTTGAGTGGTCTCTTGGCAGTCCAAATGCTATTAACACTGCACATACACATGCGCACGCGCGCACACACACACACACACACACACCCTGAGGAAACTGCATACTGGCTATAGCTGCTTGCTGCCAGAGCTGCTCTAGAAATCAGTCTCAGCCACATTTTTTTTCCCAAACAGCTTGCACTTGGCTTTTGATATCACACACAGGAAAAAACTAAGGGAAATGATTTCAGAGCGATTGGGAGGAGGCGGTCAACTATACTTCGGGGGAAGAACTGATTTTATTTGTAACTGTCTCCTTCAAGTTCTCAAAACCAAGCCAGTCAGGGGTGGGGTCTCTTGATGGCAAGTCCTTTGGACTTCATAAATATACATGCTGACCTAAGGCCTCGGGTGGGTTTTGCTGATACCTGAGGGTCCCCAGTTGCCATCTGTGACAAAGGCAGGTGCACACACTTCCATGTTGAGGGTGTCAGTGGTCTATCTGCCCTCAGCACTGCAGAAGCCATCTGACTATGGTTTATTTCCTTTTCTGCTTGTGTATTTATATGTATTTATTTTTACTACCCAAGGACTACAGTGCTAACAGCAACCACACAGGACCTGGAATGTCCCTCTTTCCCATTAGCCTAAAAACAAAGTCACATGTAATTGTGGGCCAAGACACGTTACCCAGAGCCACTTTGGGAAAGCCCCAATCCCATAGTCTTTTTAAAAATTCTTTCTTTATTTTTTTTATTTGTTTTGGGTTTTGAGATAAGGTTTCACCATGTAACTCTAGCTGACCCTGAACTCACAGAGATCTACCAGCCTTGGCCTCCCAAGTGCTGGGATTAAAGGTGTGCACCACATCTGGCACCACCATACTTGGCCTTCTTTGATTTTTAAAAATGTGTGTGTGTGTGTGTACCCATATGTGTGTGTATACACACATGTGTGTGTATACACATGTGTGTGATACTCATGTGTGTGTGTATACACATATGTGTGTGTGTGTGTGTGCGTGTGTGTGCGCATGGGTGGTACATGTGCATGAATATGAATCCCCCTATGTCTACACATGTGGAAGCCAGAGCAGAGGACGTCACGTGTCTTCCTCTATCACTTCCTACCTTATTGCTCTGAAGCAGTCCTCTCTGAACCAGAAACCCACCGGGCTAGGCTGGTTAGCCAGTGAGTTTTCTGAATCTTCTATCTCTGTCCCCCTAGGCTGGAGTTATAACCACACACAGTCATCCCTGGCATTCTATGTGGGTGCCAGGGATTCTAATTCAGGTCCTCATATTTGCAGAACAAGTTTTCTTACCCACTAAGTCATTTTCTTAGCCCTATAGCAACCCCTCATGTTTGGTTTTAGGGGGTGCTGGAGATTGAACTCGGATCCTGTACTTACAAGGTTTACTGACTGATTTCATCTTCCCAGATAATCCCACACTCCTATACCTAAAATCCCTAAATACCAATTAATTGTAGAAATTGCTATTTGAGGTGGACATGGGCTCAATAAGGCAGTGCAAAGCCACACACGGGGAGAAGTAGGAACTTCCAGCGTAGCCATCATCCATCCACTGACAGGTAACTACTAGCCACCTGCTGCTTCAGCTGTTAAGACTCGGGGTGCATAGCAAAGCAGAGGCAAGCTAAGGGTTCTGAGTTCCCCTTGATGGTAACAAAAATGTTCTGAAGCTCCTAAGGTAGCTGCTGTATGGCTCAGAGTACACAGTACCCTGAGGTAGGTCCCTCAGAGGGCTGTGAGACAGGCCTCTGGAAAGATGTTGGAGATAAATGTGATAGCTAAGGAGACTGCTCTGCCAGTAAAGGGTTTGCCACATAAGCAAGATGGCATGAGTCCCATCCCTGGCCCAATGTCAAAAGCTGAGAGGGGTGGTATGGGCCTGTAATCCCAGTGTGGGAGAGAGAGACCGGCAGAGCCCCTCACTGGCCAGGCCCACTGAATAAGCTGCAGCTCTCAATGAGAGACTCTGTCTCAAAAGCCAGGGCAGAAGCCTCCCGAGGATGAGGAATCACATCTGAGGTTGTCTTCTGGCCTACACACACACACACACACACACACACACACAATCAACCAATAAACAAATAAAAATAAATATTTGATAAAATGCCACACCAGTGGGCAAAACGAAGACAGTGAAAGGCAAACATGTAGACCTGGGCGCCTGGAACTTCAGCTGACTCAGCAGCAAAGTGCAAATGTCATTTGTCCCACTTCATCCCCACCTTCACCCGCACCCCACCTCACCTCGGCAAGGGCTCCAACCATGAAGGAGCTGGCATCCAACACAGCCTGCTACAAAGGGTGTCACCGACCATCAGTCTTGTAAGGCTTTTAAGAAATGACTAAGATTTCACACATACCATCCTTCCAGTAAGTTCACTGGAAGATCGGTAAAGGTTAAGACTGGAAAGTGAAGGGGAGCGTAGGGACCAGCCAGAATGGCCTGAGGGAAACAGCCGTCTCTGCCTCATGCTCTCAGTGTCCCTGTGTGAGGCCGGGTAAGCATCTACAAAGGGCTGGCAGATGTCGTCATCCAAGTCGTGGCTGCTTCCCCTACAGGCCCTGCTGCTTCTACAAGAAGAGAGATGGCTTTACCCTGAGTGTTCATAAAGGAAGGGGGAGTGGACATCACCAGAGAGTACAAGGTCCCTCAGTGAGTGGCCAGCCAATCTCTCAACTCAGATCCTCACGCTGGGTCACTGGGCTCTTCATCCTCAGCATCTGAGCATTGCAGACATGGGGTAGCCTTGTGATACCCCACACATGTATCCTCTTTCACCTGCATGTGGGTTCTAGTTTCCTTCCCAGACAGCAACTACAACAAGGCCTGCTGAGGCCTGGAGAATCTGTCCTTCCACAGGGAAAACTGGGCTCCATGCACAGCACAGCCCTGTGAGGTAAGGTGACTGTGTCTCTCAGCCCCTCTGGGAATGTATAGATGTGGAAGGTTGGAACCTACCATGGAACTGGCCCTTGGAGCCCTGAGGGAGCCACACCAGAATGCTGTCTTTATTCCATACTCCCAGAGTATGTGCAGCTTGGGTGACTATTCAAAACGCTGTAGGACATGGACTCATCCCAGACTGGTCCATTACGAGTGGCAAAGAAGGACTGTGAAGGGCTCCTTACCGTGCTCTTAGGGCTTCCCTGGTTGCTACCCTATCTCCTTCTACTTCCCCCACTTGTGTTCTTTCTCTCTCCCTCTCTATCTCCTTCTCTCTCTCCCTCCCTCCCCTACCCCTCCTTTCCTCTCCTCTCCTCTCTCCCCCATCCCCACACACTTCTCTTTGTTGGTTAATATTGAGCATGAACTTGGCAGCATCTAAAATCACCTAGGAGACAACCCTTTGTCTGTAAGGGAGTTTCTAGATTAGGTAATTAAGACCCACCCTGAGTGTAGGCGGCACCATTCTGTCCTAGTTAGCTTTCGCTGCCAATTTTGACATAGCCTAGAGTCTTCTGAGAGGGAAGCCTCCATTAAGAAATTGCCTAGATCAGATTGACCTGTGGACATGTGTGTGGGTCATTGTTCTGATTATTAACCTATAAAGGAGGGCACAGCCCACTGTGGGAGGTGCTGTTCCTAGGCAGGTGGACCTCCACTGAACAAGAAAGCTAATTAAACTTGAGGGAGGGAGGGAGGGAAGGAGGGAGCCAGAGACTCAGCTAGCAAGCAGCATCCTCCAGGAGTCCTGCTGTACTTCCTTAGCTGTGAGGAAGATCCCTCCCTGGTCAGAGGTCATGCAGTGCAGAACAGCTACCAGGCCTGTCTTTAGATTCCTGCACTGAGCCCCTGCTCTGACTTGTTTTAACTGAAGGATGGTAACCTGGGAGTTTAGGATGAAATAAACCCTTTCCCCAAACTTGTTTTTAATCAAGGTGTTTTATCACAGTGACAGGAAGCAAACGAGAGAAAGGGTCCTAGATGGCATAAAAAGAAGAAAGTGAGAGTAAGACCAGCATCCACCTCTTGCTGCTTCCTGGGAATGCAGGATGACCAGCTGCCCCACCCTCCTGCCATCATGCCTGCCCCACGATGGTGGACCGTACCCTGAGCAGACTTCTCTCCATAACTGTGTTTATCTGGCATTTTGTGTCACAGCCACAGGAAAAACAACTCACACCGCACCTTTTTCAGTCAGCCTGTTTGCCTAAACTCTGTCTTCCAGAAAAAAAAACTGCAGCTTTCCCCCCACATCTACATAGTGATAAACTAGTCTCTAGGATCACTTTAAGGGGCAAGTTCCATCACCACTGAGCCTGAGCCTGCTTCCCAAGCACAGCTCTTAGTAACCAAGCGGCATTCCAGCATTTACTGTAGGCAACTGCTGACACCTCTAAAGATTGCCTAGCACACCACCTGGGCAGGGCCTCTGATGATCTTCCTGTGACAGAGTCCTGGAGTAGAATCACTGGGCCAGTGTGTGTGTGTGTGTGTGTGTGTGTGTGTGTGTGTGTGTGTGTGCATGCATGAATGTAGGCATACATGTGTATGCATGTGTCTGCATATATGCATGAGAGAGAGATTGAGAGAGAGAGAGAGAGAGAGAGAATAGAATAGAATCGTCAAGCTACAGAAAGGTTACAAGTACCAAGGAAGCAGGGACTGTTTTCTTTCTGACACTGCTAACCGATTTGATTTTGATTAATATATGCATTGACTTTGATTTTTGACGCAAAAACTCACTACAGAGTTCAGATTCAAACTCATTCTATAGCTAAGAATGGCCTTGAACTCTAAATCCTCCTGCCTCAAATTCCCAAATGCTGTGATGACAAACTATACCACTGTGCCTGGCTTCAACAGCTATGGACAACACTAGGTCCGTGACCAGCAGACATTCCAGTCAGCACCTGTTTTTACAAACTAGAACATATCATTATGTTCTGCTTTCTGTTGTTATGATAGCACACCATGACCAACAGCAACTTGAGGAAGAAAGGATTTACTTGACTTACACTTCTATATCCAATCCTGAGCCTGGAGTAAGGCTGATAGCCAGCAAGTCCCATGAGGATTCTCTCACCTCTGTCCTCACAGTTCTGACGCTGTGGGTGCCATAAACTCACCTAGCTTTCTACATAGGTGTTGGGGATTGGAATTCCAGACTTTGTGATTGAACAGCAAGTGTCCTTTCCCCCTGAACCATTTCACAGCCCCAAGCCTGGCCCCTCTCCCTCCTCCTTCTTCTCTCTGTCTCTCTGCATCTCTGTCTCTGTCATCTCTTCCCTCTCCCTCCCTCCCTCTTCCCCTGATTCGGCATTGTGCATGACATTGTCTTGTCTCTTGTGATCTGGATATGGTGGACTAGCCAGCTACTTGACATAACCTTCTTCCATGTGGACATGATGACCCCTCATGGGGCCTCTGCCAGGAGCGTTGCAGAAGCACCCCTGCATCCTCCTCATGCTCCACACAGTCAGTAATTCTGCTACTGGTGACGTGCTCTACTGCCCAAGGCTGCAGTGGTGTCTACCATTCCCCCCACTGCCTCCTTTGCGTCCAGTGTCAAGAAATAGGCTTCTTTGACAATATATAAATATTCTCTTCCTCATTGTACTTCAAGCTGAGACATTTCTCTGTTAGCATGGCTGCTGTCCCACTCAGGATTGTCCTGGTGTGGCTGCGGGGTCCTCTCCTCTGACCTTACCATCATTCTTCAAGCATGTCATTAACCAACTTAGCACATGTATTGTTGTGTGTGCATACATGTGTATGTGTTCCCGTATGTGTGGATGCACATAAACATGTGGAAGCACGCGTGTGGAAGGACACAGCTTCTTTCTTTACCTTATTCATTGAGGCAGGGTTTCTCGAGCAGATCCAAAGCTTGCTGAGGTAGTAGTCCGCTTGTTCCCAGGAGTCTCTACTTCTGCCTTCCAGCACTGAAATTACTGTGAGATTCTGTGCCATCCAGTACTGTTGTGGGTCTGGGGATCTGAACTTGCGTCTCATCCTTGTGCAGCAAGTGCTTTATCAACTGAGTTATCCTCCCAGCCCTCTCCAGAGACTCATCACACTGGTTCTTTGACGCCCTGTTCACACCATAGAGACTCTCACTTTTACCGCACACTCTGCACTCTCCGCATGACTGCCCCACTTCCTGGTGGATGCTTCACACTGCTGTGTGGTCCCCACAGTTCCAACACCCATCTCGGTGACTCTTCCCACTGCTCTGCAGATGTTTGCCTTTGTCAGCCCCATACCACAGGGTTGGTCCTGAATTTCTAGACAAGAGGACAGTAGATCTGGAGCATCTGTGGATGCCTAAAGGCTGGTACATGTCCCATCGCTGCCCAAAGCGTGAGAACTCCTCACCATCACCACCGCCCTCGCACTTTCAAAAGGTCATAAGGGCTGGGAACGTGGCTCCTTGATCAGAGAGCTAGCCTAGTATACCTGCAGCCCTGGGTTCTATTCCCAGCACCACATAAAACAGGTGTGGTGGCACATGCCTGGAAACCCAGCACTATGGAGGTAGAGGAAGTGGGGTCAGAAGGTCAAATTGGGTCCATAGAGAGTTCAAAGCCAGAGTGGGATACAAGAGACTTTCAAAAAAAATTCTTAAATCTGTAGTTCCTTCTGCTCCTTCTTTATATTTGCTTTAGTCAATAAACACTACCGGACATTTTCCTTTTTTTAATGAGAATTTTTTTTTTTGCTTTTTTGTGCATTTTGCCCACTTTTTAGTAGAAATGAAAATAATTATTTCCAAGAAATTCTTACATAGATGGGGATTTACTAGTATGTTAAATCATTATACCTACCCCTCTCCTTTGTTTTGTTTTTGTATTTCACAATGTTTTTATTAGGGTCCATAGTCTACTGAATAAAAGCACTTAAGACATTTTGAAAAACTATACAATTTATGTCTTGGGAATTTAATTTCATTCAAAAAAACAAAACAAAAAAATCTGTGCACATTCACCTAATTTAAACGCTATTTCATCCATGTGTCTAAGATACCTAAATGTGGAAGATTTGATTCTAACACTTAAAGTCACCCCAATAGTATTTTTAAATATGTATTACAACAGAAAGTTTGTCCTCTCGGTAAAATCAGATACAGTCTAATTGAGCATGTAAAAGACCAATCTGGAGCATACAGCCAGGCACACACTCACACATACACAGAAGCAGGGTCAGTCCTGTCAGATCCACTTTATTTTCCTTTTCCCTCCTCACATACAGAACTTCTCACACATTTCTTGCCGCTAAAGTCACTCGATGTTGGCAAGGTACCATTTTATCCCTAAAACTTTGTTGGCATCAAAATATGACAGTTACCAGTGTTAAATCCATAAAATATTTACACAGCACAGCAAGTAAAGCTTTAGACATTTGTCAATTACACACAGAAGGAGACAAGACCCTCACTCTGAATGTTTGGGATCAGGAGCTCACTGGTCCTTGTCTGGCGACCATACTCGGGTTCAAGAGCAGCAGAGGCAGCAGACAGTTACTTCAGAGGACACTGAACACTGTGGTCTGGAAGCACGTTACGACGTCACCCAAGTGTGACACCACTTGTGACACCCAAGTGTCACACCACTTCCTCCTCCAAGGTGGCCTCATAATCCTAGAATAGTAGGTCCAGCTGATGCAAAGTAGAGACAACACAACATTTATTCTGTGGAGACATCCTATTCCTAGGCACGTGCTGTGACTCTGAACGAAATTCGTCCCAAGAACTTGTCACGTTCATTCTTGTTTTTTAGGTTCCTGGTTCCATCAATTTGGCACTCAACCGTTACTTCTTTCTTGGTAACGCCAGACTCAAATTTGACCTGGATGGCAACTAGGGGCTGTCGATATCCAACGTGCCGTTTTTTCCCATAATATGGAAAATACTTTAAGTCTATAAGTCCAAATTCAGAATAAGTTGCTATATTTGCTATGTTTTCATCCTTTGTCACACGTGTTATTTGTGGAGTTCCATCTGGGATTAGCTCGATTATTCTGTTCATGTTCACAAGAATACATAGTTTTCTAAAAATGTCAGTGTAGAACATTATCATCATCCTGGCCTTTTTGAGTGTGTGTGTGTGTGTGTGTGTGTGTGTGTGTGTGTTATGCATGCATACGTACAGATGTGCTCATCTGTGTGTGCACATGTGGAGGCCCGAAGTTATGTCCAGGTAGGCATGATGCAAGAGGAGCTGAGAGTTCTACATCTTCACCTGAAGGCCACTAGAAGACTGGCTTCCAGGCAGCTAGGATGAGGGTTTTAAAGCCCACTCCCACAATGACACACCTACTCCAACAAGGCCACACCTACTCTAACAAGGCCATACTTCCTAATAGTGTCACTCCCTAGGCCAAGTATATTCAAACCACCACAGTAGCCAAGAATGGCTTTGAACTCCTGATCCTCCTGCCCCTCACTTCTAGAGTGCTGAGGGGACAGGTGTGCACTGTTAGCCTGACTCTAGTCTTTGTGGTGGTTTGAATAGGTATGACCCCAATAGACTCATATGTTTGAATGCTTGTTGGAGGAAGTGTCACTGTGGGAGTGGGCTTTGGTGTCTCTATGTTCTGGCTCTTCCCAGTGTGGAATTCCAGCCCCCTCCTGGCTGCCTGTGAACCAAGGTATAGAATTCTTGGCTCTTCCAGCATCATGTCTGTCTGGATGGTGCCATGCTCCCCACCATGACAATAATGGACTAAACCTCGGACACTGTAAGCCAGCCCCAATGAAATGATTTCCTTTATAAAAGTTGCCTTGGCCATGGTGTCTCTTCACAGCAACGAAACCCTAAGACAGTCTTTATGCTACTTTCCAATCAAAACTGTTTGGGATTCAGTAGGAGGAAAATGATTTCTGCGCAATGTCTGGATTCCACGTGGTTAATTGAATCAATCTCTACTAACTGAGGTCAGTCTCTTCATGAACTGGAGGGGCCCAGGAGACTGTAGTGGCCTGTGTCTTCACCGATGTCACTGATGAGTCTCACAGTGGTGTCTCCTTATCACAGGATAGCCTCATGCTGTGTTCGTGTCTGAGAAGGGACAACTCTCCTTGCTATTCTTAAATCAGCTTGTGACTCTGTGTGGTCCGTTGCAAAGCACTGATGAACCTTTAAACCCTGAACAGAGCTTACCCACTTCCTGCTGGGTCTCCACCTAGTCTGGAGCTGTCATTCTTTCCTCTGGAGGGTGTGAGGGTGTGACTGTCTCCAAACAAAGGCTCAGCTTTTCCTGCGGGGTGGGGGGGTCCATTCCTGGGCTGTTGCTAGATCTAGGCTTGCATTTGTCTCTGTCTCAGTGGCATGTGCACCACTGAAAGACACAAAATCCTACCCAGTGTTAGCCAAGAAAGTAACAGCTCTGCCAGGCAGAGGCAACAGCTGCTTGGTCTCCTGCGCTGTCTGTCATAGGAGACTATGCACTCAAGGCCCTAGCTGCCTTCCAGTGTGGATTGAAGTGTGTGGATTACATAAGGGGGCAGGCACTCTCCTTCCTAGATAGGGTGGTAACCATGTGGCCTTGTTGGAGGGTCATGGTCGCTTCCAACCACAACCACCTCCCTTCTTCCCCTCTTTACCCTACAAGTCCTGGGATCCTGGACAAGCATGGATTCAAGACTGAACTGGTCCAGGAGAGACACACCCAGACAGTGTCCCCAGGTGACCTGGTGCCTCTGTGGAGCAGGCAGGAAGTGTTGTTCCCTGGTCACCCAGCCACCCACGGCCATCTGCTCAGCTCCCTGGAAACACCCCTGTGGTCTCTGAGATTATTCAGCAGTTTTGAGCTTCCTGTGTGGTGGGCCTGGTTTGTGTCCCTTTTTGCTCTGTTTGTTTGCTTTTTTATGTGTGTTTCAAATTTTCAAATGGTGCAGTGAAAAGGAATAGGAGGGATGGGCAGAACTGGGCATTATTTGCCAGTAAAGTGACTGTCCACCAAGGCTAGGGTTTTTTTTTCCCCAGACTTCCTGTGGTGAAATTAACCCCCAGCTGTGAGACACAACTCACTGGGAGACTCAATCCCATTCTAGTGGTTAGAGAAGGGGCCTGAGAGTAGAGTAGGGTTTGATGTTGTCATTGGGAGGAGCCTCAGCCATGAATCCTCCTAGCTTTACAGGCACCGAGAGCGACAGAAGGCA